>NW_028315837.1:248000-250500 GCF_039701765.1 Tetranychus urticae
TCATATATACTGCTTGCAGAGATGAAATATGCATTGTACACAAAATTTATCATGTGAAACAAGTAGATTTGAGATTCTCCTTACTAAATTGCAACGAATTGCAATTAAGAAAAGGAATAAAACATCAAGATTCATGCATATAAATATACAATCCTCTCAAAACAATGCATATATGGTAGTATGCAAGTGTTTTGTTGATTATTTTACATCTCAACTCTCAGACAGATGTGACCTCGGAAAAGACCCGAAAGCCGCAATGTGCGTTGGAAGCTCAAGTGCTCGGCGTGTCCTGCAATTCGCACCGATTATCGTAGCTAGCTACGTTCTTCATCGATTGGTAATTCGAGTGATCCACCGCTTGAAGATGTATCTTTGCCACCGTGGGACTTTTAATAAGTATCCTAAATCTGCATTGAGAGGGTTTGAAAACAATTGTATGCAGTTTATAAAAACCATAGTTGTCTTTACTTAGTTAGGCGAAGAAGTGTAAAACTTCCTTCTTTAAACCTTGCCGTCAGCATAAGCTGAAGACTTGATCAGGTACCAAGTATGTAGCAAGACAGGCTTTTCATTATAAACTACAATTGTTTTGCAAAAGAAATTATGGCTATCGTTAGATAACCCTCACTCTTTGTTGCATTGGATAATGAAAGATGGATGTATGAATGAACGAATGTAATGCAAATTAGAATCATGTTGCAATGGCTAAATGTTTGCAATAAACATTCACAATTGCGACTCTAATGCAAATACAATTCAATTGCATTCACCATATTAGCATCTACAATATCACTATGCAGAGTGTTTGATTGTTTGAAGGTTGTATTTCTCTTATAATAAGAGGGTAATACGTTAATGATCCTTCCGCAGGTTCACCTACGGAAACCTTGTTACGACTTTTACTTCCTCTAAATGATCAAGTTTGAACATCTTTCCAGCACAATCCGACCACTAGTTTCCCAATGGTCTGGATTGACCAGTCCGAAGTCCTCACTAAATCATTCAATCGGTAGTAGCGACGGGCGGTGTGTACAAAGGGCAGGGACGTAATCAACGCAAGCTAATGACTCACGCTTACTGGGAATTCCTCGTTCATGGGCAATAATTACAATGCCCAATCCCCATCACGAAATGGGTTCAAGCGGTTACCCACTCCTTTCGGAGCAGGAAACAGTATGCACGATGACCACTTCAGTGTAGCACGCGTGCGGCCCCGGACATCTAAGGGCATCACAGACCTGTTATTGCTCTGTTTCGTGCGGCTGCGAGCGCCGCTTGTCCCTCTAAGAAGTCCTTACAGTGCTACAGCATCCTTACCCTAGCCAATTCTGTAGGCTAATAGCAGCAGAGCCCTCAACAGCCGAAACCATCAAGAGATACTACCACCCACAGGTTGACTAAGGGGGAGTACTGCAGTGTAAACTGCAAGTCTATTTAGTAGGCTAGAGTCTCGTTCGTTATCGGAATTAACCAGACAAATCACTCCACCAACTAAGAACGGCCATGCACCACCACCCACTGAATCAAGAAAGAGCTCTCAATCTGTCAATCCTCTCAGTGTCCGGGCCGGGTGAGTTTTCCCGTGTTGAGTCAAATTAAGCCGCAAGCTCCACTCCTGGTGGTGCCCTTCCGTCAATTCCTTTAAGTTTCAGCTTTGCAACCATACTTCCCCCGGAACCCAAAAACTTTGGTTTCCCGGAAGCTTCCATTCGAGTCATGAAATTAGTTACTCAGAATGATCGCTGGTTGGCATCGTTTATGGTTAGAACTAGGGCGGTATCTGATCGCCTTCGAACCTCTAACTTTCGTTCTTGATTAATGAAAACATTCTTGGCAAATGCTTTCGCTGTAGTTTGTCTTGCGACGGTCCAAGAATTTCACCTCTAGCGCCGCAATACAAATGCCCCCGTCTGTCCCTCTTAATCATTACCTTGGATTCTTAAGACCAACAAAATAGAACCAAGGTCCTATTCCATTATTCCATGCAAGATCATTCAAGTTAAGGTAGTGGTACGCATCATATAGATGGTTGACCATACCGTTTTTAGGCACCTCTTTCGAGGTTTTGGACGCCTGCTTTGAGCACTCTGATTTTTTCAAGGTAAAAGTCTCGATCGCTTGAATCAACACTCGGTAAAGAGCATTGATAGCAAATATCGAGCAATTTTCTGTCTAAACACTATGAATGTAACCACCAGGAAAGAGGAATGAAGGTTCAAGCAAGCATCCGTAGACACAAGCAAGAAACCTAACATCACCATCTAACCCTTTAATCAGTGGACCCCATAGGTTCGACTGAAATCCAACTACGAGCTTTTTAACCGCAGCAACTTTAATATACGCTATTGGAGCTGGAATTACCGCGGCTGCTGGCACCAGACTTGCCCTCCAATAGATCCTCGTTAAAGGATTTAAATTGTACTCATTCCAATTACGGGGCCTCAATAGAGTCCCGTATTGTTATTTTTCGTCACTACATCCCCGTACTGGGATTGTGTAA
>NW_028315837.1:258000-260500 GCF_039701765.1 Tetranychus urticae
CTCTCAGACAGATGTGACCTCGGAAAAGACCCGAAAGCCGCAATGTGCGTTGGAAGCTCAAGTGCTCGGCGTGTCCTGCAATTCGCACCGATTATCGTAGCTAGCTACGTTCTTCATCGATTGGTAATTCGAGTGATCCACCGCTTGAAGATGTATCTTTGCCACCGTGGGACTTTTAATAAGTATCCTAAATCTGCATTGAGAGGGTTTGAAAACAATTGTATGCAGTTTATAAAAACCATAGTTGTCTTTACTTAGTTAGGCGAAGAAGTGTAAAACTTCCTTCTTTAAACCTTGCCGTCAGCATAAGCTGAAGACTTGATCAGGTACCAAGTATGTAGCAAGACAGGCTTTTCATTATAAACTACAATTGTTTTGCAAAAGAAATTATGGCTATCGTTAGATAACCCTCACTCTTTGTTGCATTGGATAATGAAAGATGGATGTATGAATGAACGAATGTAATGCAAATTAGAATCATGTTGCAATGGCTAAATGTTTGCAATAAACATTCACAATTGCGACTCTAATGCAAATACAATTCAATTGCATTCACCATATTAGCATCTACAATATCACTATGCAGAGTGTTTGATTGTTTGAAGGTTGTATTTCTCTTATAATAAGAGGGTAATACGTTAATGATCCTTCCGCAGGTTCACCTACGGAAACCTTGTTACGACTTTTACTTCCTCTAAATGATCAAGTTTGAACATCTTTCCAGCACAATCCGACCACTAGTTTCCCAATGGTCTGGATTGACCAGTCCGAAGTCCTCACTAAATCATTCAATCGGTAGTAGCGACGGGCGGTGTGTACAAAGGGCAGGGACGTAATCAACGCAAGCTAATGACTCACGCTTACTGGGAATTCCTCGTTCATGGGCAATAATTACAATGCCCAATCCCCATCACGAAATGGGTTCAAGCGGTTACCCACTCCTTTCGGAGCAGGAAACAGTATGCACGATGACCACTTCAGTGTAGCACGCGTGCGGCCCCGGACATCTAAGGGCATCACAGACCTGTTATTGCTCTGTTTCGTGCGGCTGCGAGCGCCGCTTGTCCCTCTAAGAAGTCCTTACAGTGCTACAGCATCCTTACCCTAGCCAATTCTGTAGGCTAATAGCAGCAGAGCCCTCAACAGCCGAAACCATCAAGAGATACTACCACCCACAGGTTGACTAAGGGGGAGTACTGCAGTGTAAACTGCAAGTCTATTTAGTAGGCTAGAGTCTCGTTCGTTATCGGAATTAACCAGACAAATCACTCCACCAACTAAGAACGGCCATGCACCACCACCCACTGAATCAAGAAAGAGCTCTCAATCTGTCAATCCTCTCAGTGTCCGGGCCGGGTGAGTTTTCCCGTGTTGAGTCAAATTAAGCCGCAAGCTCCACTCCTGGTGGTGCCCTTCCGTCAATTCCTTTAAGTTTCAGCTTTGCAACCATACTTCCCCCGGAACCCAAAAACTTTGGTTTCCCGGAAGCTTCCATTCGAGTCATGAAATTAGTTACTCAGAATGATCGCTGGTTGGCATCGTTTATGGTTAGAACTAGGGCGGTATCTGATCGCCTTCGAACCTCTAACTTTCGTTCTTGATTAATGAAAACATTCTTGGCAAATGCTTTCGCTGTAGTTTGTCTTGCGACGGTCCAAGAATTTCACCTCTAGCGCCGCAATACAAATGCCCCCGTCTGTCCCTCTTAATCATTACCTTGGATTCTTAAGACCAACAAAATAGAACCAAGGTCCTATTCCATTATTCCATGCAAGATCATTCAAGTTAAGGTAGTGGTACGCATCATATAGATGGTTGACCATACCGTTTTTAGGCACCTCTTTCGAGGTTTTGGACGCCTGCTTTGAGCACTCTGATTTTTTCAAGGTAAAAGTCTCGATCGCTTGAATCAACACTCGGTAAAGAGCATTGATAGCAAATATCGAGCAATTTTCTGTCTAAACACTATGAATGTAACCACCAGGAAAGAGGAATGAAGGTTCAAGCAAGCATCCGTAGACACAAGCAAGAAACCTAACATCACCATCTAACCCTTTAATCAGTGGACCCCATAGGTTCGACTGAAATCCAACTACGAGCTTTTTAACCGCAGCAACTTTAATATACGCTATTGGAGCTGGAATTACCGCGGCTGCTGGCACCAGACTTGCCCTCCAATAGATCCTCGTTAAAGGATTTAAATTGTACTCATTCCAATTACGGGGCCTCAATAGAGTCCCGTATTGTTATTTTTCGTCACTACATCCCCGTACTGGGATTGTGTAATTTGCGCGCCTGCTGCCTTCCTTAGATGTGGTAGCCGTTTCTCAGGCTCCCTCTCCGGAATCGAACCCTAATTCCCCGTTACCCGTTACAACCATGGTAGGCGCATAACCTACCATCGACAGTTGATAAGGCAGTTGCTTGAGGGATACATCGTCGGCTCAGAGGCCATACGATTTGCTCAGTTATTCAGAGTCATCACAAGAAATGCAACCGA
>NW_028315837.1:265500-270500 GCF_039701765.1 Tetranychus urticae
TGGTGCCAGCTATCCTGAGGGAAACTTCGGAAGAAACCAGCTACTAGACGGTTCGATTAGTCTTTCGCCCCTAAACCCGGATCTGACGATCGATTTGCACGTCAGAATCGCTACAGACCTCCACCAGAGTTTCCTCTGGCTTCATCTTGTCCGGGCTTAGTTCACCATCTTTCGGGTACTAACATATATACTAGTGCTCCGCGAAAATCTCGGTAAAGTGGATATATCACGGGCTGATATTGCGGTATACTCTTACAAGCATACATCATATCAATTTCTTTCAATTCGCCTTTCAAGCCTAAACAAGACTGATCAGCTTGCATACATGTTAGACTCCTTGGTCCGTGTTTCAAGACGGGTCGGATAGAGTACCGATCTACTGACCACAGAATCACTAGGTTAACGTAAGCTTGCCACTTTTACCAACAAACCACCAAAAGCCAGCCAATCCATGAGTTGTTTCAACACCAGGTGAAGAAACAGACATCATCAACGAAAGACTAGTCGGATTCGTCAGAGCAGATGACAAGCATTGTTGACCCTGCATAAGCAGAGATTCATCTCCAATGTGACTGTGGTAACAGTTGCCAACACTAGCTCACAGGCTAAGTCTAACAACGCAAGGAATATTAGTAGCTGTGAAAACTAAATGCTGATTAGGTGTGTGTTTAGTACACCTTGCTGTTATCACTTGAACAAGAGTTTTGCACTCTCCTTCACATTGGTCGTGGTTTGAGAACGAGAGTTGAGAAAATGCACTCCTCATGCACATATTGCACTCCTCCTATCAATACCAAGATCCAAGGGCAGGCTAAAAGTTACCCCTTAACCTACTGATCTTGGAACGCTGTAAAGCATTCTTAGCACTGAATAGAAAAAGGCAACAATACACAAGAGGAGCTGAGTTCTCCTCTCAGCTACACTTCGTGGTTCTATCCGTTTCTCTACAAGCGGTTTCACGTCCTTTTGAACTCTCTCTTCAAAGTACTTTGCAACTTTCCCTCACGGTACTTGTTTGCTATCGATATTACCATCGTATTTAGTCTTAGGAGGAGTTTACCTCCTAATTTGGATTGCACTCTCAAGCAATCTGACTCTATCCGCGACTAAAGCCAGTAATCGATATTCCATTAACCAAGATCTGCCACCGGCCTAGAACCGTCTCTGGGAAGAGGGCCCTTGTCAGAGGGACTTGCAGATTTAGTTGAAATAATCGTGACTCTAGCCATTACGCAGCACCGCTTTCCACCTTTCAATGGAAAACCTTTGCGCCGGACTCATCCCTTTTCACTCGCCGTTACTCAGGGAATCTCATTTGATTTCTTTTCCTCCGCTGAATTATATGCTTAAATTCGGCGGGTAACCTCACCTGATCTGAGATCAAAAATATTGATTAAGTTGATTAATGTTTATTTGTGTTGTTTGCAAGCAAGCAACGTAAATCTACTTTAATGTTTGCACAAATTTTGCCTTTGCATTACTTCTTAGGTCTGCTTTAACAGAATGAAATAGCTACTATTTGTACGATTTATACAAGTGCAAGAAGATTCATCAGTTAACAGGTTAGTTGATCACCATAGTTATCTGCAATACGACTTTAGCGTCGTCAGATAGGCGACTAACCTTAGAATCTCATGCTAGTATCTATTCATATATACTGCTTGCAGAGATGAAATATGCATTGTACACAAAATTTATCATGTGAAACAAGTAGATTTGAGATTCTCCTTACTAAATTGCAACGAATTGCAATTAAGAAAAGGAATAAAACATCAAGATTCATGCATATAAATATACAATCCTCTCAAAACAATGCATATATGGTAGTATGCAAGTGTTTTGTTGATTATTTTACATCTCAACTCTCAGACAGATGTGACCTCGGAAAAGACCCGAAAGCCGCAATGTGCGTTGGAAGCTCAAGTGCTCGGCGTGTCCTGCAATTCGCACCGATTATCGTAGCTAGCTACGTTCTTCATCGATTGGTAATTCGAGTGATCCACCGCTTGAAGATGTATCTTTGCCACCGTGGGACTTTTAATAAGTATCCTAAATCTGCATTGAGAGGGTTTGAAAACAATTGTATGCAGTTTATAAAAACCATAGTTGTCTTTACTTAGTTAGGCGAAGAAGTGTAAAACTTCCTTCTTTAAACCTTGCCGTCAGCATAAGCTGAAGACTTGATCAGGTACCAAGTATGTAGCAAGACAGGCTTTTCATTATAAACTACAATTGTTTTGCAAAAGAAATTATGGCTATCGTTAGATAACCCTCACTCTTTGTTGCATTGGATAATGAAAGATGGATGTATGAATGAACGAATGTAATGCAAATTAGAATCATGTTGCAATGGCTAAATGTTTGCAATAAACATTCACAATTGCGACTCTAATGCAAATACAATTCAATTGCATTCACCATATTAGCATCTACAATATCACTATGCAGAGTGTTTGATTGTTTGAAGGTTGTATTTCTCTTATAATAAGAGGGTAATACGTTAATGATCCTTCCGCAGGTTCACCTACGGAAACCTTGTTACGACTTTTACTTCCTCTAAATGATCAAGTTTGAACATCTTTCCAGCACAATCCGACCACTAGTTTCCCAATGGTCTGGATTGACCAGTCCGAAGTCCTCACTAAATCATTCAATCGGTAGTAGCGACGGGCGGTGTGTACAAAGGGCAGGGACGTAATCAACGCAAGCTAATGACTCACGCTTACTGGGAATTCCTCGTTCATGGGCAATAATTACAATGCCCAATCCCCATCACGAAATGGGTTCAAGCGGTTACCCACTCCTTTCGGAGCAGGAAACAGTATGCACGATGACCACTTCAGTGTAGCACGCGTGCGGCCCCGGACATCTAAGGGCATCACAGACCTGTTATTGCTCTGTTTCGTGCGGCTGCGAGCGCCGCTTGTCCCTCTAAGAAGTCCTTACAGTGCTACAGCATCCTTACCCTAGCCAATTCTGTAGGCTAATAGCAGCAGAGCCCTCAACAGCCGAAACCATCAAGAGATACTACCACCCACAGGTTGACTAAGGGGGAGTACTGCAGTGTAAACTGCAAGTCTATTTAGTAGGCTAGAGTCTCGTTCGTTATCGGAATTAACCAGACAAATCACTCCACCAACTAAGAACGGCCATGCACCACCACCCACTGAATCAAGAAAGAGCTCTCAATCTGTCAATCCTCTCAGTGTCCGGGCCGGGTGAGTTTTCCCGTGTTGAGCCAAATTAAGCCGCAAGCTCCACTCCTGGTGGTGCCCTTCCGTCAATTCCTTTAAGTTTCAGCTTTGCAACCATACTTCCCCCGGAACCCAAAAACTTTGGTTTCCCGGAAGCTTCCATTCGAGTCATGAAATTAGTTACTCAGAATGATCGCTGGTTGGCATCGTTTATGGTTAGAACTAGGGCGGTATCTGATCGCCTTCGAACCTCTAACTTTCGTTCTTGATTAATGAAAACATTCTTGGCAAATGCTTTCGCTGTAGTTTGTCTTGCGACGGTCCAAGAATTTCACCTCTAGCGCCGCAATACAAATGCCCCCGTCTGTCCCTCTTAATCATTACCTTGGATTCTTAAGACCAACAAAATAGAACCAAGGTCCTATTCCATTATTCCATGCAAGATCATTCAAGTTAAGGTAGTGGTACGCATCATATAGATGGTTGACCATACCGTTTTTAGGCACCTCTTTCGAGGTTTTGGACGCCTGCTTTGAGCACTCTGATTTTTTCAAGGTAAAAGTCTCGATCGCTTGAATCAACACTCGGTAAAGAGCATTGATAGCAAATATCGAGCAATTTTCTGTCTAAACACTATGAATGTAACCACCAGGAAAGAGGAATGAAGGTTCAAGCAAGCATCCGTAGACACAAGCAAGAAACCTAACATCACCATCTAACCCTTTAATCAGTGGACCCCATAGGTTCGACTGAAATCCAACTACGAGCTTTTTAACCGCAGCAACTTTAATATACGCTATTGGAGCTGGAATTACCGCGGCTGCTGGCACCAGACTTGCCCTCCAATAGATCCTCGTTAAAGGATTTAAATTGTACTCATTCCAATTACGGGGCCTCAATAGAGTCCCGTATTGTTATTTTTCGTCACTACATCCCCGTACTGGGATTGTGTAATTTGCGCGCCTGCTGCCTTCCTTAGATGTGGTAGCCGTTTCTCAGGCTCCCTCTCCGGAATCGAACCCTAATTCCCCGTTACCCGTTACAACCATGGTAGGCGCATAACCTACCATCGACAGTTGATAAGGCAGTTGCTTGAGGGATACATCGTCGGCTCAGAGGCCATACGATTTGCTCAGTTATTCAGAGTCATCACAAGAAATGCAACCGAAGTTGCTAAGATCCCCACTGCTAGTCCTTAGACAGCGACCGAAATCACTGAACAGGGTTCTAGGTGAATAAGAATCATTGGTCTTGTACTAATAAATGCGATCCTTCCGTCAGCAAGCTGAGGTTGGAACACTTGTTCATGTATTAGCTCTAGAATTACCACAGTTATCCATGTAAAAAAGAATATCCGAGGAACCGTAACTGATTTAATGAGCCATTCGCGGTTTCACTTTATAAACAGTATGTACTTAGACATGCATGGCTTAATCTTTGAGACAAGCATATGACTACTGGCAGGATCAACCAGGTAACTTGATGTTTTAGCAAAGTAAAATGCTAAACAAGTTGTTTTTGCAGCTATAAATACGATATCCTCAGCTAACAACCAGCAAGTGGATGCTAACTTTAACGAGGTATCGAGATTTATGTCGTGCATTAAGATAATTCTGCAGAAAGCTCTTTAGAATCCATCTTCTTCCACTAAAATGTGCAAGCACATCTAGCAGGAGTAACCATTGCTGGGTACGTTTGCAAGTCAACTAAACAGCATAGTATTATAACCGCTTGATACCAATTTCTTGGATCAATCTGCGGTCTGCTTTGCACAAGCAGAGCTCAATACTAATACTGCTCACTCTG
>NW_028315837.1:278000-285500 GCF_039701765.1 Tetranychus urticae
TTCATCAGTTAACAGGTTAGTTGATCACCATAGTTATCTGCAATACGACTTTAGCGTCGTCAGATAGGCGACTAACCTTAGAATCTCATGCTAGTATCTATTCATATATACTGCTTGCAGAGATGAAATATGCATTGTACACAAAATTTATCATGTGAAACAAGTAGATTTGAGATTCTCCTTACTAAATTGCAACGAATTGCAATTAAGAAAAGGAATAAAACATCAAGATTCATGCATATAAATATACAATCCTCTCAAAACAATGCATATATGGTAGTATGCAAGTGTTTTGTTGATTATTTTACATCTCAACTCTCAGACAGATGTGACCTCGGAAAAGACCCGAAAGCCGCAATGTGCGTTGGAAGCTCAAGTGCTCGGCGTGTCCTGCAATTCGCACCGATTATCGTAGCTAGCTACGTTCTTCATCGATTGGTAATTCGAGTGATCCACCGCTTGAAGATGTATCTTTGCCACCGTGGGACTTTTAATAAGTATCCTAAATCTGCATTGAGAGGGTTTGAAAACAATTGTATGCAGTTTATAAAAACCATAGTTGTCTTTACTTAGTTAGGCGAAGAAGTGTAAAACTTCCTTCTTTAAACCTTGCCGTCAGCATAAGCTGAAGACTTGATCAGGTACCAAGTATGTAGCAAGACAGGCTTTTCATTATAAACTACAATTGTTTTGCAAAAGAAATTATGGCTATCGTTAGATAACCCTCACTCTTTGTTGCATTGGATAATGAAAGATGGATGTATGAATGAACGAATGTAATGCAAATTAGAATCATGTTGCAATGGCTAAATGTTTGCAATAAACATTCACAATTGCGACTCTAATGCAAATACAATTCAATTGCATTCACCATATTAGCATCTACAATATCACTATGCAGAGTGTTTGATTGTTTGAAGGTTGTATTTCTCTTATAATAAGAGGGTAATACGTTAATGATCCTTCCGCAGGTTCACCTACGGAAACCTTGTTACGACTTTTACTTCCTCTAAATGATCAAGTTTGAACATCTTTCCAGCACAATCCGACCACTAGTTTCCCAATGGTCTGGATTGACCAGTCCGAAGTCCTCACTAAATCATTCAATCGGTAGTAGCGACGGGCGGTGTGTACAAAGGGCAGGGACGTAATCAACGCAAGCTAATGACTCACGCTTACTGGGAATTCCTCGTTCATGGGCAATAATTACAATGCCCAATCCCCATCACGAAATGGGTTCAAGCGGTTACCCACTCCTTTCGGAGCAGGAAACAGTATGCACGATGACCACTTCAGTGTAGCACGCGTGCGGCCCCGGACATCTAAGGGCATCACAGACCTGTTATTGCTCTGTTTCGTGCGGCTGCGAGCGCCGCTTGTCCCTCTAAGAAGTCCTTACAGTGCTACAGCATCCTTACCCTAGCCAATTCTGTAGGCTAATAGCAGCAGAGCCCTCAACAGCCGAAACCATCAAGAGATACTACCACCCACAGGTTGACTAAGGGGGAGTACTGCAGTGTAAACTGCAAGTCTATTTAGTAGGCTAGAGTCTCGTTCGTTATCGGAATTAACCAGACAAATCACTCCACCAACTAAGAACGGCCATGCACCACCACCCACTGAATCAAGAAAGAGCTCTCAATCTGTCAATCCTCTCAGTGTCCGGGCCGGGTGAGTTTTCCCGTGTTGAGTCAAATTAAGCCGCAAGCTCCACTCCTGGTGGTGCCCTTCCGTCAATTCCTTTAAGTTTCAGCTTTGCAACCATACTTCCCCCGGAACCCAAAAACTTTGGTTTCCCGGAAGCTTCCATTCGAGTCATGAAATTAGTTACTCAGAATGATCGCTGGTTGGCATCGTTTATGGTTAGAACTAGGGCGGTATCTGATCGCCTTCGAACCTCTAACTTTCGTTCTTGATTAATGAAAACATTCTTGGCAAATGCTTTCGCTGTAGTTTGTCTTGCGACGGTCCAAGAATTTCACCTCTAGCGCCGCAATACAAATGCCCCCGTCTGTCCCTCTTAATCATTACCTTGGATTCTTAAGACCAACAAAATAGAACCAAGGTCCTATTCCATTATTCCATGCAAGATCATTCAAGTTAAGGTAGTGGTACGCATCATATAGATGGTTGACCATACCGTTTTTAGGCACCTCTTTCGAGGTTTTGGACGCCTGCTTTGAGCACTCTGATTTTTTCAAGGTAAAAGTCTCGATCGCTTGAATCAACACTCGGTAAAGAGCATTGATAGCAAATATCGAGCAATTTTCTGTCTAAACACTATGAATGTAACCACCAGGAAAGAGGAATGAAGGTTCAAGCAAGCATCCGTAGACACAAGCAAGAAACCTAACATCACCATCTAACCCTTTAATCAGTGGACCCCATAGGTTCGACTGAAATCCAACTACGAGCTTTTTAACCGCAGCAACTTTAATATACGCTATTGGAGCTGGAATTACCGCGGCTGCTGGCACCAGACTTGCCCTCCAATAGATCCTCGTTAAAGGATTTAAATTGTACTCATTCCAATTACGGGGCCTCAATAGAGTCCCGTATTGTTATTTTTCGTCACTACATCCCCGTACTGGGATTGTGTAATTTGCGCGCCTGCTGCCTTCCTTAGATGTGGTAGCCGTTTCTCAGGCTCCCTCTCCGGAATCGAACCCTAATTCCCCGTTACCCGTTACAACCATGGTAGGCGCATAACCTACCATCGACAGTTGATAAGGCAGTTGCTTGAGGGATACATCGTCGGCTCAGAGGCCATACGATTTGCTCAGTTATTCAGAGTCATCACAAGAAATGCAACCGAAGTTGCTAAGATCCCCACTGCTAGTCCTTAGACAGCGACCGAAATCACTGAACAGGGTTCTAGGTGAATAAGAATCATTGGTCTTGTACTAATAAATGCGATCCTTCCGTCAGCAAGCTGAGGTTGGAACACTTGTTCATGTATTAGCTCTAGAATTACCACAGTTATCCATGTAAAAAAGAATATCCGAGGAACCGTAACTGATTTAATGAGCCCTAACATAAGTCGGCCCGCCACCACCCCACTGCTTTCAACTCGTGAGAGTTATTTTTGCAGTGGCGACTTTTTCTTCTAAGCTAATAACACATCGTTGTGTGTCTCTATGTCTGAATTTCTGAAATGTTATGGCTCTGTTAGTAATAAAAACAACTAGAAGGGGCGTTAAAAGTTTTGGCTCCCGCTTCGGTTTCGGAGCACACATAAGTTTCTAAGTTACCTGCTTTTGCTCAGTCGTGTACAAGTACATGGGTTTGTTTCCAAAATTGGGCATCACCACTCGACTGCTGGCTCAGTTGTTTCCTCAGGCCTCCTGACTTAACAGAAAACAGCCTTTGCATACTAACTCCAGTTCAAAACTCCGAATTTCTCTCGTGAACGAGGTTCCTTCTTTATCTTGAACTGCTTTTCAAGCTACGTTTCCCTAGGCCTTCTGATCTAACAAAATGTAGCCCAAGCATACTCTCACTCTACTAAATCGTCCAGTCAGACAAGTCTGACCAGGTAACCAGCGTACTTATGCGGATATCCTTTACCTAGAGGGAGGAGGTTATTAAATTAAAGGAGATGATGAGAGTTAGTCTTCGAGGTCAAGTGAGTGTATAGGCTCACCGGACCTCTAAATGTATATGTTAAAGATTATTGTTGTGAAGGGTCGTGAGACCTGCTCATTTACCTTCACTTGTTAAAACTGTAAGAAAAATAATTAATTAATAAATCTGAAAATGAAAAATAATAATTAGTGTAAATAAAGATAAGTATTGTAGAATTAATTAACAGACCAGTTCAACAAAGTGTATAGTTGGTTGACTGGATTTCTCTTTCGATTGCTGCAATTCGAGATGGACACTGAGAGTCATTTGCCTTGTGTTCGTATGATGGCTTCTTCGACAACTTGCAGTTAATACAAGTCGGTTTCGCGGACAAGTTTGGACATTGTTCAAATCTATGATCTTCACTGCAATGACTACATTTCTCAGTTCTTGTGCACCTGCTAGACGCATGACCAAAGCCTTGGCATTTGAAGCACCTTCTAAGTCTAAAGAAATCATCGACTCTGCATCTTTGATAATCGATGTAGAGCATATGTTTTTCCAAAATTCGTTTTCTTACTCTTGGACTTGCTTCAATTACCCAATCCACTGAACTCCGATTCTTGTCACCAGTCTTGAAAGCTAATTTCAGTCCACCCTCAAATTCATCATCCGAGAGGTCACTGAAATTCTGATTTTTGATTGCTGTCTTGAGGTTGGCTAAAGGAATATCTTTAGGTATATTTCTAACAATCATCTTTGGATTTTTGAGTTCTTCTTTCTTGATGTTAAAATGGCTGCTGGTACCTGATTGGTTAAGGAGAAAAGAGATGGTGGCTTCATCCGAAGTTTTGACAATAAGAAGAGGATTGCTAAAGACCATTCGAATGCTGTCTAATTTGAGCTTATTGCCTATTGGGTCTAATTTTCTCAGAAAGTCCATTCTCAGAACTTTGACGTCACTACAAGCTGACTTAGATTTTATAGTGAATGTTGACAAGTTCAATGTTCTGCCGGCAATAACTGTTTTTCTAACAGCTGATGCAAAACTTTTTATAGGCTTAGCGACAATTGTGGCTATTGGAGTTGGTTGTTGGACTAGCTGCTGAGTATTCAATTTTTCATTCATTTGCGAGTTTGACTTTGTCAGCTGGTCTACTTTGCAGCTGATGCTCTCAAGTGTGTCGACTTTCTGACTCATTTCACCTACTTCTGAGTAGGCTTCAGCTGTTAATGTTGTCAATTTCGAAAGGTGCTCACTGACTGTGCTTAGTTTGTCTATTCTGACGTGTATCTTCTCAATTTCACGATGTGCCTTAACATAACCGGCATGTTCAGCTCTGACTTTAAAGAGTTCATTTTTCAAGGAATTGGCTATTGCGGCAACAGAATTAAACTTATCGAGAATAAAGTCTGAGTTTTTCTTACTAATCTTATTACTTTCTTGTAAACAGAAACTTGTGAGCTCTGCTTGTATGCATTCAATTTTTTTCACTTCTTCTCTATCCGCCATAGCTCTCATAAGATTTGCACTACCTTCAATTTCTTCATCTGATTCTGACATTTTCTACTTGTTAAATTGAGGTGATGTTATAATAATTGTAATAATGAATAATCTGAAAAGAAAAAGATAATTAATTTGATTAGTGTATAATAATAATATAATAATTTTTGGGTTAAAAGTGGTCGCCAGGACACGGCCCCCCTGGCTAAATTTTTAGATTAAGAGAATCTCAAGGACGATGCAAATATAAATCGAGTGGTAATTATAGATATTTGATAATTTGATAACTTGATAACTTGATAATTTGATAATTTGATAATTTGATAATAATTTGATAATTTGATAATAATTTGATAATTTGATAATTTGATATTTTTAATTTGACTTGAAATTTTTGAGAAAAACTACAAGTCACCTTTGAGGCAATGGGTTCACTCTCTATTTGCATTCGCCAGGAATCTCGGCATGTCTAGGGGTTTTGATGTTAATAATTACCGGTGCAATTCAATGCACAACTCGGGCTTTCACCTTGTACCGATGATGTACTCAACAAGACTTCTCTCCTCCGTGAAGGGTCCATCTTGATAATCCATCAAAGGAACTCAGCTAAAACCTAAACAACCTGCTGAGAATCACTGAATTCGTCCTCATTATATCCAGACCAAAGTCCGAACATAACTCAGAATTCTCAACCCAACAGACTGATACTGGACTTTCACCTTGAACCGCTGGTGTACCCAACAAGACTTCACACCTCCGAAGAGGGTCCATCTTGATGAATTCATCAAGGGAACTCAGCTAAGTCATACACTACCTATCTTGCAACTAGCATCACTGAGTTCGTCATCATTACATTCAAACCGAAGTCCGAACATAACTCTGAATTCTCAACTAGCTGACAAGATCTAAGAGCTTTTCTTCACAATCACTGAACATTATACCGTGTCTCTCCGTAAGAAACAACTTGGTACAAGTCAGCTCATGATAAGAGCTACCCTTAGTGCTGTCTACAGTCTATCTTGCAACTCAGAATCATTGAATTCGTCATCATTACGTCCAGACAAAACCGGACATAACTCAGAAATCTCAACTAAGTCCACAAGATATAAACTAAGTCCTATTCCTTACGAAACCTAACATCCGGGTATTTCAACGACAAGATAAGGTGCTTCACTTCGGGTTCAGATAACCCTAGGATCAGCCTAACAAAAACCACCGGTAAGCGCAATCTTTAGCCTAGATATTCAGTTGGATGATTCGGGACGTTATCCCTTATGGTTCGACGGATCGAGGAAAGTCAACCCGGTCAAAGACTGGAAGAACCACAAGGTATTAGCAATTAGAAAACAGCACTAAACCATCTCTTCATGCACCCCTCCGTGTTTTTAAGCACGCTTATCCTCCCTTTCGGACTTATACTGGAATTAAACAGAACTATTACCCTCTGGTTGAGTCAATGGGCGAACCAAAACACCAATATGTTGAGGGGCTGTAGTCAGCCGTTCACGTAACCAGTGACACTCTCCGTTAGCCAACAAATGGTACGTATGAGCTGCCGTTCTCTAGTTTCTAGCCACACCTCGTAGAGGCGATTGCGTTCACCCCTAGACACGCCGGAACCTTAGCCAAATTCTTCACCAAACAAGAACCCAATCCTCGCAGGGACTTGCGAGTTTGTAAAAGAGTCTAGTGACTCATGTATTCGTGTTTCGCGCTTCCGGGTTGAAACAATGAATAAAAAATAGAAAACGAGTATTTGCTACAATTTGAGGATTTGAAGTTCTTGTTTGGACACAAAAAGATGGTAGATTCGCTAGGGGCCGTGGCCACTGATTTAATGAGCCATTCGCGGTTTCACTTTATAAACAGTATGTACTTAGACATGCATGGCTTAATCTTTGAGACAAGCATATGACTACTGGCAGGATCAACCAGGTAACTTGATGTTTTAGCAAAGTAAAATGCTAAACAAGTTGTTTTTGCAGCTATAAATACGATATCCTCAGCTAACAACCAGCAAGTGGATGCTAACTTTAACGAGGTATCGAGATTTATGTCGTGCATTAAGATAATTCTGCAGAAAGCTCTTTAGAATCCATCTTCTTCCACTAAAATGTGCAAGCACATCTAGCAGGAGTAACCATTGCTGGGTACGTTTGCAAGTCAACTAAACAGCATAGTATTATAACCGCTTGATACCAATTTCTTGGATCAATCTGCGGTCTGCTTTGCACAAGCAGAGCTCAATACTAATACTGCTCACTCTGTTGAGTGACTAGTTTGAACATATATGCAAGATATGAAGTCTGATAGCATTAAAGCCCAACTCTCATAGATATTGTCAGTCGTACCAAGGAAGACCTTAGGTCTTGCAGGTACTCTACCTTTGTATAATAGTGTGTGGTGATAAGATGATTGACGATCCAAACCCA
>NW_028315837.1:290500-295500 GCF_039701765.1 Tetranychus urticae
AGGGCAGGCTAAAAGTTACCCCTTAACCTACTGATCTTGGAACGCTGTAAAGCATTCTTAGCACTGAATAGAAAAAGGCAACAATACACAAGAGGAGCTGAGTTCTCCTCTCAGCTACACTTCGTGGTTCTATCCGTTTCTCTACAAGCGGTTTCACGTCCTTTTGAACTCTCTCTTCAAAGTACTTTGCAACTTTCCCTCACGGTACTTGTTTGCTATCGATATTACCATCGTATTTAGTCTTAGGAGGAGTTTACCTCCTAATTTGGATTGCACTCTCAAGCAATCTGACTCTATCCGCGACTAAAGCCAGTAATCGATATTCCATTAACCAAGATCTGCCACCGGCCTAGAACCGTCTCTGGGAAGAGGGCCCTTGTCAGAGGGACTTGCAGATTTAGTTGAAATAATCGTGACTCTAGCCATTACGCAGCACCGCTTTCCACCTTTCAATGGAAAACCTTTGCGCCGGACTCATCCCTTTTCACTCGCCGTTACTCAGGGAATCTCATTTGATTTCTTTTCCTCCGCTGAATTATATGCTTAAATTCGGCGGGTAACCTCACCTGATCTGAGATCAAAAATATTGATTAAGTTGATTAATGTTTATTTGTGTTGTTTGCAAGCAAGCAACGTAAATCTACTTTAATGTTTGCACAAATTTTGCCTTTGCATTACTTCTTAGGTCTGCTTTAACAGAATGAAATAGCTACTATTTGTACGATTTATACAAGTGCAAGAAGATTCATCAGTTAACAGGTTAGTTGATCACCATAGTTATCTGCAATACGACTTTAGCGTCGTCAGATAGGCGACTAACCTTAGAATCTCATGCTAGTATCTATTCATATATACTGCTTGCAGAGATGAAATATGCATTGTACACAAAATTTATCATGTGAAACAAGTAGATTTGAGATTCTCCTTACTAAATTGCAACGAATTGCAATTAAGAAAAGGAATAAAACATCAAGATTCATGCATATAAATATACAATCCTCTCAAAACAATGCATATATGGTAGTATGCAAGTGTTTTGTTGATTATTTTACATCTCAACTCTCAGACAGATGTGACCTCGGAAAAGACCCGAAAGCCGCAATGTGCGTTGGAAGCTCAAGTGCTCGGCGTGTCCTGCAATTCGCACCGATTATCGTAGCTAGCTACGTTCTTCATCGATTGGTAATTCGAGTGATCCACCGCTTGAAGATGTATCTTTGCCACCGTGGGACTTTTAATAAGTATCCTAAATCTGCATTGAGAGGGTTTGAAAACAATTGTATGCAGTTTATAAAAACCATAGTTGTCTTTACTTAGTTAGGCGAAGAAGTGTAAAACTTCCTTCTTTAAACCTTGCCGTCAGCATAAGCTGAAGACTTGATCAGGTACCAAGTATGTAGCAAGACAGGCTTTTCATTATAAACTACAATTGTTTTGCAAAAGAAATTATGGCTATCGTTAGATAACCCTCACTCTTTGTTGCATTGGATAATGAAAGATGGATGTATGAATGAACGAATGTAATGCAAATTAGAATCATGTTGCAATGGCTAAATGTTTGCAATAAACATTCACAATTGCGACTCTAATGCAAATACAATTCAATTGCATTCACCATATTAGCATCTACAATATCACTATGCAGAGTGTTTGATTGTTTGAAGGTTGTATTTCTCTTATAATAAGAGGGTAATACGTTAATGATCCTTCCGCAGGTTCACCTACGGAAACCTTGTTACGACTTTTACTTCCTCTAAATGATCAAGTTTGAACATCTTTCCAGCACAATCCGACCACTAGTTTCCCAATGGTCTGGATTGACCAGTCCGAAGTCCTCACTAAATCATTCAATCGGTAGTAGCGACGGGCGGTGTGTACAAAGGGCAGGGACGTAATCAACGCAAGCTAATGACTCACGCTTACTGGGAATTCCTCGTTCATGGGCAATAATTACAATGCCCAATCCCCATCACGAAATGGGTTCAAGCGGTTACCCACTCCTTTCGGAGCAGGAAACAGTATGCACGATGACCACTTCAGTGTAGCACGCGTGCGGCCCCGGACATCTAAGGGCATCACAGACCTGTTATTGCTCTGTTTCGTGCGGCTGCGAGCGCCGCTTGTCCCTCTAAGAAGTCCTTACAGTGCTACAGCATCCTTACCCTAGCCAATTCTGTAGGCTAATAGCAGCAGAGCCCTCAACAGCCGAAACCATCAAGAGATACTACCACCCACAGGTTGACTAAGGGGGAGTACTGCAGTGTAAACTGCAAGTCTATTTAGTAGGCTAGAGTCTCGTTCGTTATCGGAATTAACCAGACAAATCACTCCACCAACTAAGAACGGCCATGCACCACCACCCACTGAATCAAGAAAGAGCTCTCAATCTGTCAATCCTCTCAGTGTCCGGGCCGGGTGAGTTTTCCCGTGTTGAGTCAAATTAAGCCGCAAGCTCCACTCCTGGTGGTGCCCTTCCGTCAATTCCTTTAAGTTTCAGCTTTGCAACCATACTTCCCCCGGAACCCAAAAACTTTGGTTTCCCGGAAGCTTCCATTCGAGTCATGAAATTAGTTACTCAGAATGATCGCTGGTTGGCATCGTTTATGGTTAGAACTAGGGCGGTATCTGATCGCCTTCGAACCTCTAACTTTCGTTCTTGATTAATGAAAACATTCTTGGCAAATGCTTTCGCTGTAGTTTGTCTTGCGACGGTCCAAGAATTTCACCTCTAGCGCCGCAATACAAATGCCCCCGTCTGTCCCTCTTAATCATTACCTTGGATTCTTAAGACCAACAAAATAGAACCAAGGTCCTATTCCATTATTCCATGCAAGATCATTCAAGTTAAGGTAGTGGTACGCATCATATAGATGGTTGACCATACCGTTTTTAGGCACCTCTTTCGAGGTTTTGGACGCCTGCTTTGAGCACTCTGATTTTTTCAAGGTAAAAGTCTCGATCGCTTGAATCAACACTCGGTAAAGAGCATTGATAGCAAATATCGAGCAATTTTCTGTCTAAACACTATGAATGTAACCACCAGGAAAGAGGAATGAAGGTTCAAGCAAGCATCCGTAGACACAAGCAAGAAACCTAACATCACCATCTAACCCTTTAATCAGTGGACCCCATAGGTTCGACTGAAATCCAACTACGAGCTTTTTAACCGCAGCAACTTTAATATACGCTATTGGAGCTGGAATTACCGCGGCTGCTGGCACCAGACTTGCCCTCCAATAGATCCTCGTTAAAGGATTTAAATTGTACTCATTCCAATTACGGGGCCTCAATAGAGTCCCGTATTGTTATTTTTCGTCACTACATCCCCGTACTGGGATTGTGTAATTTGCGCGCCTGCTGCCTTCCTTAGATGTGGTAGCCGTTTCTCAGGCTCCCTCTCCGGAATCGAACCCTAATTCCCCGTTACCCGTTACAACCATGGTAGGCGCATAACCTACCATCGACAGTTGATAAGGCAGTTGCTTGAGGGATACATCGTCGGCTCAGAGGCCATACGATTTGCTCAGTTATTCAGAGTCATCACAAGAAATGCAACCGAAGTTGCTAAGATCCCCACTGCTAGTCCTTAGACAGCGACCGAAATCACTGAACAGGGTTCTAGGTGAATAAGAATCATTGGTCTTGTACTAATAAATGCGATCCTTCCGTCAGCAAGCTGAGGTTGGAACACTTGTTCATGTATTAGCTCTAGAATTACCACAGTTATCCATGTAAAAAAGAATATCCGAGGAACCGTAACTGATTTAATGAGCCATTCGCGGTTTCACTTTATAAACAGTATGTACTTAGACATGCATGGCTTAATCTTTGAGACAAGCATATGACTACTGGCAGGATCAACCAGGTAACTTGATGTTTTAGCAAAGTAAAATGCTAAACAAGTTGTTTTTGCAGCTATAAATACGATATCCTCAGCTAACAACCAGCAAGTGGATGCTAACTTTAACGAGGTATCGAGATTTATGTCGTGCATTAAGATAATTCTGCAGAAAGCTCTTTAGAATCCATCTTCTTCCACTAAAATGTGCAAGCACATCTAGCAGGAGTAACCATTGCTGGGTACGTTTGCAAGTCAACTAAACAGCATAGTATTATAACCGCTTGATACCAATTTCTTGGATCAATCTGCGGTCTGCTTTGCACAAGCAGAGCTCAATACTAATACTGCTCACTCTGTTGAGTGACTAGTTTGAACATATATGCAAGATATGAAGTCTGATAGCATTAAAGCCCAACTCTCATAGATATTGTCAGTCGTACCAAGGAAGACCTTAGGTCTTGCAGGTACTCTACCTTTGTATAATAGTGTGTGGTGATAAGATGATTGACGATCCAAACCCATTCAGGCCCGTCTCTTCAACCACCAAACATCAACAGAATAACAGGAATAGATGCGTGAACAGCTACAGTCTGGACCATACCACTGCTTGATGCATTGACTTATCCATAACCGTAGACAATCACTTACCTCCCCATCAACTACTGATGGTTGCTTCTCTCAATTCAGCAACTACACTCACCACATATAACACAATAAATCTGGTTGTGATCTAAAACCTCTTTTTCTGAAAATTAGACTAAGTCCGTGTCTATTTTTGACACCCAATAACTTTTGAACCATAAGGTCAATCGCGATCATGTTTTTCGGGGTAATATCCCAGTAGTGCCGACTATCGCATGCGCTTATTAATGACCTAAATTACTAAACGCAAGTGGCCTAAAATCGCGCCAATTCGAACATTCTCATTGCTTTTATGGGCTCAACCATTAAAGGCGATTTCCTCTGGTACCAACAGCACGAACTCGATCAAAATTACGCAATCATTAGTTGACCTAATGCTGATAATGTCCAAAAGATTTGGTACCGTGAATCGACCTCGTTCTTCCGTTATAATGAGTCATCATCGAAAATCCAGGGGTATGCAAAAAATTTAACATGTAAGTCAATGGAAAAAGTTAAAGTTCGGTTTTTTCCAGGG
>NW_028315837.1:300500-303000 GCF_039701765.1 Tetranychus urticae
ATGAAATAGCTACTATTTGTACGATTTATACAAGTGCAAGAAGATTCATCAGTTAACAGGTTAGTTGATCACCATAGTTATCTGCAATACGACTTTAGCGTCGTCAGATAGGCGACTAACCTTAGAATCTCATGCTAGTATCTATTCATATATACTGCTTGCAGAGATGAAATATGCATTGTACACAAAATTTATCATGTGAAACAAGTAGATTTGAGATTCTCCTTACTAAATTGCAACGAATTGCAATTAAGAAAAGGAATAAAACATCAAGATTCATGCATATAAATATACAATCCTCTCAAAACAATGCATATATGGTAGTATGCAAGTGTTTTGTTGATTATTTTACATCTCAACTCTCAGACAGATGTGACCTCGGAAAAGACCCGAAAGCCGCAATGTGCGTTGGAAGCTCAAGTGCTCGGCGTGTCCTGCAATTCGCACCGATTATCGTAGCTAGCTACGTTCTTCATCGATTGGTAATTCGAGTGATCCACCGCTTGAAGATGTATCTTTGCCACCGTGGGACTTTTAATAAGTATCCTAAATCTGCATTGAGAGGGTTTGAAAACAATTGTATGCAGTTTATAAAAACCATAGTTGTCTTTACTTAGTTAGGCGAAGAAGTGTAAAACTTCCTTCTTTAAACCTTGCCGTCAGCATAAGCTGAAGACTTGATCAGGTACCAAGTATGTAGCAAGACAGGCTTTTCATTATAAACTACAATTGTTTTGCAAAAGAAATTATGGCTATCGTTAGATAACCCTCACTCTTTGTTGCATTGGATAATGAAAGATGGATGTATGAATGAACCAATGTAATGCAAATTAGAATCATGTTGCAATGGCTAAATGTTTGCAATAAACATTCACAATTGCGACTCTAATGCAAATACAATTCAATTGCATTCACCATATTAGCATCTACAATATCACTATGCAGAGTGTTTGATTGTTTGAAGGTTGTATTTCTCTTATAATAAGAGGGTAATACGTTAATGATCCTTCCGCAGGTTCACCTACGGAAACCTTGTTACGACTTTTACTTCCTCTAAATGATCAAGTTTGAACATCTTTCCAGCACAATCCGACCACTAGTTTCCCAATGGTCTGGATTGACCAGTCCGAAGTCCTCACTAAATCATTCAATCGGTAGTAGCGACGGGCGGTGTGTACAAAGGGCAGGGACGTAATCAACGCAAGCTAATGACTCACGCTTACTGGGAATTCCTCGTTCATGGGCAATAATTACAATGCCCAATCCCCATCACGAAATGGGTTCAAGCGGTTACCCACTCCTTTCGGAGCAGGAAACAGTATGCACGATGACCACTTCAGTGTAGCACGCGTGCGGCCCCGGACATCTAAGGGCATCACAGACCTGTTATTGCTCTGTTTCGTGCGGCTGCGAGCGCCGCTTGTCCCTCTAAGAAGTCCTTACAGTGCTACAGCATCCTTACCCTAGCCAATTCTGTAGGCTAATAGCAGCAGAGCCCTCAACAGCCGAAACCATCAAGAGATACTACCACCCACAGGTTGACTAAGGGGGAGTACTGCAGTGTAAACTGCAAGTCTATTTAGTAGGCTAGAGTCTCGTTCGTTATCGGAATTAACCAGACAAATCACTCCACCAACTAAGAACGGCCATGCACCACCACCCACTGAATCAAGAAAGAGCTCTCAATCTGTCAATCCTCTCAGTGTCCGGGCCGGGTGAGTTTTCCCGTGTTGAGTCAAATTAAGCCGCAAGCTCCACTCCTGGTGGTGCCCTTCCGTCAATTCCTTTAAGTTTCAGCTTTGCAACCATACTTCCCCCGGAACCCAAAAACTTTGGTTTCCCGGAAGCTTCCATTCGAGTCATGAAATTAGTTACTCAGAATGATCGCTGGTTGGCATCGTTTATGGTTAGAACTAGGGCGGTATCTGATCGCCTTCGAACCTCTAACTTTCGTTCTTGATTAATGAAAACATTCTTGGCAAATGCTTTCGCTGTAGTTTGTCTTGCGACGGTCCAAGAATTTCACCTCTAGCGCCGCAATACAAATGCCCCCGTCTGTCCCTCTTAATCATTACCTTGGATTCTTAAGACCAACAAAATAGAACCAAGGTCCTATTCCATTATTCCATGCAAGATCATTCAAGTTAAGGTAGTGGTACGCATCATATAGATGGTTGACCATACCGTTTTTAGGCACCTCTTTCGAGGTTTTGGACGCCTGCTTTGAGCACTCTGATTTTTTCAAGGTAAAAGTCTCGATCGCTTGAATCAACACTCGGTAAAGAGCATTGATAGCAAATATCGAGCAATTTTCTGTCTAAACACTATGAATGTAACCACCAGGAAAGAGGAATGAAGGTTCAAGCAAGCATCCGTAGACACAAGCAAGAAACCTAACATCACCATCTAACCCTTTAATCAGTGGACCCCATAGGTTCGACTGAAATCCAACTACGAGCTTTTTAACCGCAGCAACTTTAATATACGCTATTGGAGCTGG
>NW_028315837.1:310500-313000 GCF_039701765.1 Tetranychus urticae
TTCCTTCTTTAAACCTTGCCGTCAGCATAAGCTGAAGACTTGATCAGGTACCAAGTATGTA
The DNA here is from genome assembly GCF_039701765.1 of Tetranychus urticae. Classification (NCBI taxonomy): domain Eukaryota; kingdom Metazoa; phylum Arthropoda; class Arachnida; order Trombidiformes; family Tetranychidae; genus Tetranychus; species Tetranychus urticae. The sequence goes on from NW_028315837.1 coordinate 310,562, forward strand.
GCAAGACAGGCTTTTCATTATAAACTACAATTGTTTTGCAAAAGAAATTATGGCTATCGTTAGATAACCCTCACTCTTTGTTGCATTGGATAATGAAAGATGGATGTATGAATGAACGAATGTAATGCAAATTAGAATCATGTTGCAATGGCTAAATGTTTGCAATAAACATTCACAATTGCGACTCTAATGCAAATACAATTCAATTGCATTCACCATATTAGCATCTACAATATCACTATGCAGAGTGTTTGATTGTTTGAAGGTTGTATTTCTCTTATAATAAGAGGGTAATACGTTAATGATCCTTCCGCAGGTTCACCTACGGAAACCTTGTTACGACTTTTACTTCCTCTAAATGATCAAGTTTGAACATCTTTCCAGCACAATCCGACCACTAGTTTCCCAATGGTCTGGATTGACCAGTCCGAAGTCCTCACTAAATCATTCAATCGGTAGTAGCGACGGGCGGTGTGTACAAAGGGCAGGGACGTAATCAACGCAAGCTAATGACTCACGCTTACTGGGAATTCCTCGTTCATGGGCAATAATTACAATGCCCAATCCCCATCACGAAATGGGTTCAAGCGGTTACCCACTCCTTTCGGAGCAGGAAACAGTATGCACGATGACCACTTCAGTGTAGCACGCGTGCGGCCCCGGACATCTAAGGGCATCACAGACCTGTTATTGCTCTGTTTCGTGCGGCTGCGAGCGCCGCTTGTCCCTCTAAGAAGTCCTTACAGTGCTACAGCATCCTTACCCTAGCCAATTCTGTAGGCTAATAGCAGCAGAGCCCTCAACAGCCGAAACCATCAAGAGATACTACCACCCACAGGTTGACTAAGGGGGAGTACTGCAGTGTAAACTGCAAGTCTATTTAGTAGGCTAGAGTCTCGTTCGTTATCGGAATTAACCAGACAAATCACTCCACCAACTAAGAACGGCCATGCACCACCACCCACTGAATCAAGAAAGAGCTCTCAATCTGTCAATCCTCTCAGTGTCCGGGCCGGGTGAGTTTTCCCGTGTTGAGTCAAATTAAGCCGCAAGCTCCACTCCTGGTGGTGCCCTTCCGTCAATTCCTTTAAGTTTCAGCTTTGCAACCATACTTCCCCCGGAACCCAAAAACTTTGGTTTCCCGGAAGCTTCCATTCGAGTCATGAAATTAGTTACTCAGAATGATCGCTGGTTGGCATCGTTTATGGTTAGAACTAGGGCGGTATCTGATCGCCTTCGAACCTCTAACTTTCGTTCTTGATTAATGAAAACATTCTTGGCAAATGCTTTCGCTGTAGTTTGTCTTGCGACGGTCCAAGAATTTCACCTCTAGCGCCGCAATACAAATGCCCCCGTCTGTCCCTCTTAATCATTACCTTGGATTCTTAAGACCAACAAAATAGAACCAAGGTCCTATTCCATTATTCCATGCAAGATCATTCAAGTTAAGGTAGTGGTACGCATCATATAGATGGTTGACCATACCGTTTTTAGGCACCTCTTTCGAGGTTTTGGACGCCTGCTTTGAGCACTCTGATTTTTTCAAGGTAAAAGTCTCGATCGCTTGAATCAACACTCGGTAAAGAGCATTGATAGCAAATATCGAGCAATTTTCTGTCTAAACACTATGAATGTAACCACCAGGAAAGAGGAATGAAGGTTCAAGCAAGCATCCGTAGACACAAGCAAGAAACCTAACATCACCATCTAACCCTTTAATCAGTGGACCCCATAGGTTCGACTGAAATCCAACTACGAGCTTTTTAACCGCAGCAACTTTAATATACGCTATTGGAGCTGGAATTACCGCGGCTGCTGGCACCAGACTTGCCCTCCAATAGATCCTCGTTAAAGGATTTAAATTGTACTCATTCCAATTACGGGGCCTCAATAGAGTCCCGTATTGTTTTTTTCGTCACTACATCCCCGTACTGGGATTGTGTAATTTGCGCGCCTGCTGCCTTCCTTAGATGTGGTAGCCGTTTCTCAGGCTCCCTCTCCGGAATCGAACCCTAATTCCCCGTTACCCGTTACAACCATGGTAGGCGCATAACCTACCATCGACAGTTGATAAGGCAGTTGCTTGAGGGATACATCGTCGGCTCAGAGGCCATACGATTTGCTCAGTTATTCAGAGTCATCACAAGAAATGCAACCGAAGTTGCTAAGATCCCCACTGCTAGTCCTTAGACAGCGACCGAAATCACTGAACAGGGTTCTAGGTGAATAAGAATCATTGGTCTTGTACTAATAAATGCGATCCTTCCGTCAGCAAGCTGAGGTTGGAACACTTGTTCATGTATTAGCTCTAGAATTACCACAGTTATCCATGTAAAAAAGAATATCCGAGGAACCGTAACTGATTTAATGAGCCATTCGCGGTTTCACTTTATAAACAGTATGTACTTAGACATGCATGGCTTAATCTTTGAGACAAGC
>NW_028315837.1:318000-323000 GCF_039701765.1 Tetranychus urticae
TCAATTCGCCTTTCAAGCCTAAACAAGACTGATCAGCTTGCATACATGTTAGACTCCTTGGTCCGTGTTTCAAGACGGGTCGGATAGAGTACCGATCTACTGACCACAGAATCACTAGGTTAACGTAAGCTTGCCACTTTTACCAACAAACCACCAAAAGCCAGCCAATCCATGAGTTGTTTCAACACCAGGTGAAGAAACAGACATCATCAACGAAAGACTAGTCGGATTCGTCAGAGCAGATGACAAGCATTGTTGACCCTGCATAAGCAGAGATTCATCTCCAATGTGACTGTGGTAACAGTTGCCAACACTAGCTCACAGGCTAAGTCTAACAACGCAAGGAATATTAGTAGCTGTGAAAACTAAATGCTGATTAGGTGTGTGTTTAGTACACCTTGCTGTTATCACTTGAACAAGAGTTTTGCACTCTCCTTCACATTGGTCGTGGTTTGAGCACGAGAGTTGAGAAAATGCACTCCTCATGCACATATTGCACTCCTCCTATCAATACCAAGATCCAAGGGCAGGCTAAAAGTTACCCCTTAACCTACTGATCTTGGAACGCTGTAAAGCATTCTTAGCACTGAATAGAAAAAGGCAACAATACACAAGAGGAGCTGAGTTCTCCTCTCAGCTACACTTCGTGGTTCTATCCGTTTCTCTACAAGCGGTTTCACGTCCTTTTGAACTCTCTCTTCAAAGTACTTTGCAACTTTCCCTCACGGTACTTGTTTGCTATCGATATTACCATCGTATTTAGTCTTAGGAGGAGTTTACCTCCTAATTTGGATTGCACTCTCAAGCAATCTGACTCTATCCGCGACTAAAGCCAGTAATCGATATTCCATTAACCAAGATCTGCCACCGGCCTAGAACCGTCTCTGGGAAGAGGGCCCTTGTCAGAGGGACTTGCAGATTTAGTTGAAATAATCGTGACTCTAGCCATTACGCAGCACCGCTTTCCACCTTTCAATGGAAAACCTTTGCGCCGGACTCATCCCTTTTCACTCGCCGTTACTCAGGGAATCTCATTTGATTTCTTTTCCTCCGCTGAATTATATGCTTAAATTCGGCGGGTAACCTCACCTGATCTGAGATCAAAAATATTGATTAAGTTGATTAATGTTTATTTGTGTTGTTTGCAAGCAAGCAACGTAAATCTACTTTAATGTTTGCACAAATTTTGCCTTTGCATTACTTCTTAGGTCTGCTTTAACAGAATGAAATAGCTACTATTTGTACGATTTATACAAGTGCAAGAAGATTCATCAGTTAACAGGTTAGTTGATCACCATAGTTATCTGCAATACGACTTTAGCGTCGTCAGATAGGCGACTAACCTTAGAATCTCATGCTAGTATCTATTCATATATACTGCTTGCAGAGATGAAATATGCATTGTACACAAAATTTATCATGTGAAACAAGTAGATTTGAGATTCTCCTTACTAAATTGCAACGAATTGCAATTAAGAAAAGGAATAAAACATCAAGATTCATGCATATAAATATACAATCCTCTCAAAACAATGCATATATGGTAGTATGCAAGTGTTTTGTTGATTATTTTACATCTCAACTCTCAGACAGATGTGACCTCGGAAAAGACCCGAAAGCCGCAATGTGCGTTGGAAGCTCAAGTGCTCGGCGTGTCCTGCAATTCGCACCGATTATCGTAGCTAGCTACGTTCTTCATCGATTGGTAATTCGAGTGATCCACCGCTTGAAGATGTATCTTTGCCACCGTGGGACTTTTAATAAGTATCCTAAATCTGCATTGAGAGGGTTTGAAAACAATTGTATGCAGTTTATAAAAACCATAGTTGTCTTTACTTAGTTAGGCGAAGAAGTGTAAAACTTCCTTCTTTAAACCTTGCCGTCAGCATAAGCTGAAGACTTGATCAGGTACCAAGTATGTAGCAAGACAGGCTTTTCATTATAAACTACAATTGTTTTGCAAAAGAAATTATGGCTATCGTTAGATAACCCTCACTCTTTGTTGCATTGGATAATGAAAGATGGATGTATGAATGAACGAATGTAATGCAAATTAGAATCATGTTGCAATGGCTAAATGTTTGCAATAAACATTCACAATTGCGACTCTAATGCAAATACAATTCAATTGCATTCACCATATTAGCATCTACAATATCACTATGCAGAGTGTTTGATTGTTTGAAGGTTGTATTTCTCTTATAATAAGAGGGTAATACGTTAATGATCCTTCCGCAGGTTCACCTACGGAAACCTTGTTACGACTTTTACTTCCTCTAAATGATCAAGTTTGAACATCTTTCCAGCACAATCCGACCACTAGTTTCCCAATGGTCTGGATTGACCAGTCCGAAGTCCTCACTAAATCATTCAATCGGTAGTAGCGACGGGCGGTGTGTACAAAGGGCAGGGACGTAATCAACGCAAGCTAATGACTCACGCTTACTGGGAATTCCTCGTTCATGGGCAATAATTACAATGCCCAATCCCCATCACGAAATGGGTTCAAGCGGTTACCCACTCCTTTCGGAGCAGGAAACAGTATGCACGATGACCACTTCAGTGTAGCACGCGTGCGGCCCCGGACATCTAAGGGCATCACAGACCTGTTATTGCTCTGTTTCGTGCGGCTGCGAGCGCCGCTTGTCCCTCTAAGAAGTCCTTACAGTGCTACAGCATCCTTACCCTAGCCAATTCTGTAGGCTAATAGCAGCAGAGCCCTCAACAGCCGAAACCATCAAGAGATACTACCACCCACAGGTTGACTAAGGGGGAGTACTGCAGTGTAAACTGCAAGTCTATTTAGTAGGCTAGAGTCTCGTTCGTTATCGGAATTAACCAGACAAATCACTCCACCAACTAAGAACGGCCATGCACCACCACCCACTGAATCAAGAAAGAGCTCTCAATCTGTCAATCCTCTCAGTGTCCGGGCCGGGTGAGTTTTCCCGTGTTGAGTCAAATTAAGCCGCAAGCTCCACTCCTGGTGGTGCCCTTCCGTCAATTCCTTTAAGTTTCAGCTTTGCAACCATACTTCCCCCGGAACCCAAAAACTTTGGTTTCCCGGAAGCTTCCATTCGAGTCATGAAATTAGTTACTCAGAATGATCGCTGGTTGGCATCGTTTATGGTTAGAACTAGGGCGGTATCTGATCGCCTTCGAACCTCTAACTTTCGTTCTTGATTAATGAAAACATTCTTGGCAAATGCTTTCGCTGTAGTTTGTCTTGCGACGGTCCAAGAATTTCACCTCTAGCGCCGCAATACAAATGCCCCCGTCTGTCCCTCTTAATCATTACCTTGGATTCTTAAGACCAACAAAATAGAACCAAGGTCCTATTCCATTATTCCATGCAAGATCATTCAAGTTAAGGTAGTGGTACGCATCATATAGATGGTTGACCATACCGTTTTTAGGCACCTCTTTCGAGGTTTTGGACGCCTGCTTTGAGCACTCTGATTTTTTCAAGGTAAAAGTCTCGATCGCTTGAATCAACACTCGGTAAAGAGCATTGATAGCAAATATCGAGCAATTTTCTGTCTAAACACTATGAATGTAACCACCAGGAAAGAGGAATGAAGGTTCAAGCAAGCATCCGTAGACACAAGCAAGAAACCTAACATCACCATCTAACCCTTTAATCAGTGGACCCCATAGGTTCGACTGAAATCCAACTACGAGCTTTTTAACCGCAGCAACTTTAATATACGCTATTGGAGCTGGAATTACCGCGGCTGCTGGCACCAGACTTGCCCTCCAATAGATCCTCGTTAAAGGATTTAAATTGTACTCATTCCAATTACGGGGCCTCAATAGAGTCCCGTATTGTTTTTTTCGTCACTACATCCCCGTACTGGGATTGTGTAATTTGCGCGCCTGCTGCCTTCCTTAGATGTGGTAGCCGTTTCTCAGGCTCCCTCTCCGGAATCGAACCCTAATTCCCCGTTACCCGTTACAACCATGGTAGGCGCATAACCTACCATCGACAGTTGATAAGGCAGTTGCTTGAGGGATACATCGTCGGCTCAGAGGCCATACGATTTGCTCAGTTATTCAGAGTCATCACAAGAAATGCAACCGAAGTTGCTAAGATCCCCACTGCTAGTCCTTAGACAGCGACCGAAATCACTGAACAGGGTTCTAGGTGAATAAGAATCATTGGTCTTGTACTAATAAATGCGATCCTTCCGTCAGCAAGCTGAGGTTGGAACACTTGTTCATGTATTAGCTCTAGAATTACCACAGTTATCCATGTAAAAAAGAATATCCGAGGAACCGTAACTGATTTAATGAGCCATTCGCGGTTTCACTTTATAAACAGTATGTACTTAGACATGCATGGCTTAATCTTTGAGACAAGCATATGACTACTGGCAGGATCAACCAGGTAACTTGATGTTTTAGCAAAGTAAAATGCTAAACAAGTTGTTTTTGCAGCTATAAATACGATATCCTCAGCTAACAACCAGCAAGTGGATGCTAACTTTAACGAGGTATCGAGATTTATGTCGTGCATTAAGATAATTCTGCAGAAAGCTCTTTAGAATCCATCTTCTTCCACTAAAATGTGCAAGCACATCTAGCAGGAGTAACCATTGCTGGGTACGTTTGCAAGTCAACTAAACAGCATAGTATTATAACCGCTTGATACCAATTTCTTGGATCAATCTGCGGTCTGCTTTGCACAAGCAGAGCTCAATACTAATACTGCTCACTCTGTTGAGTGACTAGTTTGAACATATATGCAAGATATGAAGTCTGATAGCATTAAAGCCCAACTCTCATAGATATTGTCAGTCGTACCAAGGAAGACCTTAGGTCTTGCAGGTACTCTACCTTTGTATAATAGTGTGTGGTGATAAGATGATTGACGATCCAAACCCATTCAGGCCCGTCTCTTCAACCACCAAACATCAACAGAATAACAGGAATAGATGCGTGAACAGCTACAGTCTGGACCATACCACTGCTTGATGCATTGACTTATCCATAACCGTAGA
>NW_028315837.1:328000-330500 GCF_039701765.1 Tetranychus urticae
ACACTTCGTGGTTCTATCCGTTTCTCTACAAGCGGTTTCACGTCCTTTTGAACTCTCTCTTCAAAGTACTTTGCAACTTTCCCTCACGGTACTTGTTTGCTATCGATATTACCATCGTATTTAGTCTTAGGAGGAGTTTACCTCCTAATTTGGATTGCACTCTCAAGCAATCTGACTCTATCCGCGACTAAAGCCAGTAATCGATATTCCATTAACCAAGATCTGCCACCGGCCTAGAACCGTCTCTGGGAAGAGGGCCCTTGTCAGAGGGACTTGCAGATTTAGTTGAAATAATCGTGACTCTAGCCATTACGCAGCACCGCTTTCCACCTTTCAATGGAAAACCTTTGCGCCGGACTCATCCCTTTTCACTCGCCGTTACTCAGGGAATCTCATTTGATTTCTTTTCCTCCGCTGAATTATATGCTTAAATTCGGCGGGTAACCTCACCTGATCTGAGATCAAAAATATTGATTAAGTTGATTAATGTTTATTTGTGTTGTTTGCAAGCAAGCAACGTAAATCTACTTTAATGTTTGCACAAATTTTGCCTTTGCATTACTTCTTAGGTCTGCTTTAACAGAATGAAATAGCTACTATTTGTACGATTTATACAAGTGCAAGAAGATTCATCAGTTAACAGGTTAGTTGATCACCATAGTTATCTGCAATACGACTTTAGCGTCGTCAGATAGGCGACTAACCTTAGAATCTCATGCTAGTATCTATTCATATATACTGCTTGCAGAGATGAAATATGCATTGTACACAAAATTTATCATGTGAAACAAGTAGATTTGAGATTCTCCTTACTAAATTGCAACGAATTGCAATTAAGAAAAGGAATAAAACATCAAGATTCATGCATATAAATATACAATCCTCTCAAAACAATGCATATATGGTAGTATGCAAGTGTTTTGTTGATTATTTTACATCTCAACTCTCAGACAGATGTGACCTCGGAAAAGACCCGAAAGCCGCAATGTGCGTTGGAAGCTCAAGTGCTCGGCGTGTCCTGCAATTCGCACCGATTATCGTAGCTAGCTACGTTCTTCATCGATTGGTAATTCGAGTGATCCACCGCTTGAAGATGTATCTTTGCCACCGTGGGACTTTTAATAAGTATCCTAAATCTGCATTGAGAGGGTTTGAAAACAATTGTATGCAGTTTATAAAAACCATAGTTGTCTTTACTTAGTTAGGCGAAGAAGTGTAAAACTTCCTTCTTTAAACCTTGCCGTCAGCATAAGCTGAAGACTTGATCAGGTACCAAGTATGTAGCAAGACAGGCTTTTCATTATAAACTACAATTGTTTTGCAAAAGAAATTATGGCTATCGTTAGATAACCCTCACTCTTTGTTGCATTGGATAATGAAAGATGGATGTATGAATGAACGAATGTAATGCAAATTAGAATCATGTTGCAATGGCTAAATGTTTGCAATAAACATTCACAATTGCGACTCTAATGCAAATACAATTCAATTGCATTCACCATATTAGCATCTACAATATCACTATGCAGAGTGTTTGATTGTTTGAAGGTTGTATTTCTCTTATAATAAGAGGGTAATACGTTAATGATCCTTCCGCAGGTTCACCTACGGAAACCTTGTTACGACTTTTACTTCCTCTAAATGATCAAGTTTGAACATCTTTCCAGCACAATCCGACCACTAGTTTCCCAATGGTCTGGATTGACCAGTCCGAAGTCCTCACTAAATCATTCAATCGGTAGTAGCGACGGGCGGTGTGTACAAAGGGCAGGGACGTAATCAACGCAAGCTAATGACTCACGCTTACTGGGAATTCCTCGTTCATGGGCAATAATTACAATGCCCAATCCCCATCACGAAATGGGTTCAAGCGGTTACCCACTCCTTTCGGAGCAGGAAACAGTATGCACGATGACCACTTCAGTGTAGCACGCGTGCGGCCCCGGACATCTAAGGGCATCACAGACCTGTTATTGCTCTGTTTCGTGCGGCTGCGAGCGCCGCTTGTCCCTCTAAGAAGTCCTTACAGTGCTACAGCATCCTTACCCTAGCCAATTCTGTAGGCTAATAGCAGCAGAGCCCTCAACAGCCGAAACCATCAAGAGATACTACCACCCACAGGTTGACTAAGGGGGAGTACTGCAGTGTAAACTGCAAGTCTATTTAGTAGGCTAGAGTCTCGTTCGTTATCGGAATTAACCAGACAAATCACTCCACCAACTAAGAACGGCCATGCACCACCACCCACTGAATCAAGAAAGAGCTCTCAATCTGTCAATCCTCTCAGTGTCCGGGCCGGGTGAGTTTTCCCGTGTTGAGTCAAATTAAGCCGCAAGCTCCACTCCTGGTGGTGCCCTTCCGTCAATTCCTTTAAGTTTCAGCTTTGCAACCATACTTCCCCCGGAACCCAAAAACTTTGGTTTCCCGGAAGCTTCCATTCGAGTCATGAAATTAGTTACTCAGAATGATCGCTGGTTGGCATCGTTTATGGTTAGAACTA
>NW_028315837.1:338000-340500 GCF_039701765.1 Tetranychus urticae
AACAGGTTAGTTGATCACCATAGTTATCTGCAATACGACTTTAGCGTCGTCAGATAGGCGACTAACCTTAGAATCTCATGCTAGTATCTATTCATATATACTGCTTGCAGAGATGAAATATGCATTGTACACAAAATTTATCATGTGAAACAAGTAGATTTGAGATTCTCCTTACTAAATTGCAACGAATTGCAATTAAGAAAAGGAATAAAACATCAAGATTCATGCATATAAATATACAATCCTCTCAAAACAATGCATATATGGTAGTATGCAAGTGTTTTGTTGATTATTTTACATCTCAACTCTCAGACAGATGTGACCTCGGAAAAGACCCGAAAGCCGCAATGTGCGTTGGAAGCTCAAGTGCTCGGCGTGTCCTGCAATTCGCACCGATTATCGTAGCTAGCTACGTTCTTCATCGATTGGTAATTCGAGTGATCCACCGCTTGAAGATGTATCTTTGCCACCGTGGGACTTTTAATAAGTATCCTAAATCTGCATTGAGAGGGTTTGAAAACAATTGTATGCAGTTTATAAAAACCATAGTTGTCTTTACTTAGTTAGGCGAAGAAGTGTAAAACTTCCTTCTTTAAACCTTGCCGTCAGCATAAGCTGAAGACTTGATCAGGTACCAAGTATGTAGCAAGACAGGCTTTTCATTATAAACTACAATTGTTTTGCAAAAGAAATTATGGCTATCGTTAGATAACCCTCACTCTTTGTTGCATTGGATAATGAAAGATGGATGTATGAATGAACGAATGTAATGCAAATTAGAATCATGTTGCAATGGCTAAATGTTTGCAATAAACATTCACAATTGCGACTCTAATGCAAATACAATTCAATTGCATTCACCATATTAGCATCTACAATATCACTATGCAGAGTGTTTGATTGTTTGAAGGTTGTATTTCTCTTATAATAAGAGGGTAATACGTTAATGATCCTTCCGCAGGTTCACCTACGGAAACCTTGTTACGACTTTTACTTCCTCTAAATGATCAAGTTTGAACATCTTTCCAGCACAATCCGACCACTAGTTTCCCAATGGTCTGGATTGACCAGTCCGAAGTCCTCACTAAATCATTCAATCGGTAGTAGCGACGGGCGGTGTGTACAAAGGGCAGGGACGTAATCAACGCAAGCTAATGACTCACGCTTACTGGGAATTCCTCGTTCATGGGCAATAATTACAATGCCCAATCCCCATCACGAAATGGGTTCAAGCGGTTACCCACTCCTTTCGGAGCAGGAAACAGTATGCACGATGACCACTTCAGTGTAGCACGCGTGCGGCCCCGGACATCTAAGGGCATCACAGACCTGTTATTGCTCTGTTTCGTGCGGCTGCGAGCGCCGCTTGTCCCTCTAAGAAGTCCTTACAGTGCTACAGCATCCTTACCCTAGCCAATTCTGTAGGCTAATAGCAGCAGAGCCCTCAACAGCCGAAACCATCAAGAGATACTACCACCCACAGGTTGACTAAGGGGGAGTACTGCAGTGTAAACTGCAAGTCTATTTAGTAGGCTAGAGTCTCGTTCGTTATCGGAATTAACCAGACAAATCACTCCACCAACTAAGAACGGCCATGCACCACCACCCACTGAATCAAGAAAGAGCTCTCAATCTGTCAATCCTCTCAGTGTCCGGGCCGGGTGAGTTTTCCCGTGTTGAGTCAAATTAAGCCGCAAGCTCCACTCCTGGTGGTGCCCTTCCGTCAATTCCTTTAAGTTTCAGCTTTGCAACCATACTTCCCCCGGAACCCAAAAACTTTGGTTTCCCGGAAGCTTCCATTCGAGTCATGAAATTAGTTACTCAGAATGATCGCTGGTTGGCATCGTTTATGGTTAGAACTAGGGCGGTATCTGATCGCCTTCGAACCTCTAACTTTCGTTCTTGATTAATGAAAACATTCTTGGCAAATGCTTTCGCTGTAGTTTGTCTTGCGACGGTCCAAGAATTTCACCTCTAGCGCCGCAATACAAATGCCCCCGTCTGTCCCTCTTAATCATTACCTTGGATTCTTAAGACCAACAAAATAGAACCAAGGTCCTATTCCATTATTCCATGCAAGATCATTCAAGTTAAGGTAGTGGTACGCATCATATAGATGGTTGACCATACCGTTTTTAGGCACCTCTTTCGAGGTTTTGGACGCCTGCTTTGAGCACTCTGATTTTTTCAAGGTAAAAGTCTCGATCGCTTGAATCAACACTCGGTAAAGAGCATTGATAGCAAATATCGAGCAATTTTCTGTCTAAACACTATGAATGTAACCACCAGGAAAGAGGAATGAAGGTTCAAGCAAGCATCCGTAGACACAAGCAAGAAACCTAACATCACCATCTAACCCTTTAATCAGTGGACCCCATAGGTTCGACTGAAATCCAACTACGAGCTTTTTAACCGCAGCAACTTTAATATACGCTATTGGAGCTGGAATTACCGCGGCTGCTGGCACCAGACTTGCCCTCCAATAGATCCTCGTTAAAGG
>NW_028315837.1:348000-350500 GCF_039701765.1 Tetranychus urticae
GTATGTAGCAAGACAGGCTTTTCATTATAAACTACAATTGTTTTGCAAAAGAAATTATGGCTATCGTTAGATAACCCTCACTCTTTGTTGCATTGGATAATGAAAGATGGATGTATGAATGAACGAATGTAATGCAAATTAGAATCATGTTGCAATGGCTAAATGTTTGCAATAAACATTCACAATTGCGACTCTAATGCAAATACAATTCAATTGCATTCACCATATTAGCATCTACAATATCACTATGCAGAGTGTTTGATTGTTTGAAGGTTGTATTTCTCTTATAATAAGAGGGTAATACGTTAATGATCCTTCCGCAGGTTCACCTACGGAAACCTTGTTACGACTTTTACTTCCTCTAAATGATCAAGTTTGAACATCTTTCCAGCACAATCCGACCACTAGTTTCCCAATGGTCTGGATTGACCAGTCCGAAGTCCTCACTAAATCATTCAATCGGTAGTAGCGACGGGCGGTGTGTACAAAGGGCAGGGACGTAATCAACGCAAGCTAATGACTCACGCTTACTGGGAATTCCTCGTTCATGGGCAATAATTACAATGCCCAATCCCCATCACGAAATGGGTTCAAGCGGTTACCCACTCCTTTCGGAGCAGGAAACAGTATGCACGATGACCACTTCAGTGTAGCACGCGTGCGGCCCCGGACATCTAAGGGCATCACAGACCTGTTATTGCTCTGTTTCGTGCGGCTGCGAGCGCCGCTTGTCCCTCTAAGAAGTCCTTACAGTGCTACAGCATCCTTACCCTAGCCAATTCTGTAGGCTAATAGCAGCAGAGCCCTCAACAGCCGAAACCATCAAGAGATACTACCACCCACAGGTTGACTAAGGGGGAGTACTGCAGTGTAAACTGCAAGTCTATTTAGTAGGCTAGAGTCTCGTTCGTTATCGGAATTAACCAGACAAATCACTCCACCAACTAAGAACGGCCATGCACCACCACCCACTGAATCAAGAAAGAGCTCTCAATCTGTCAATCCTCTCAGTGTCCGGGCCGGGTGAGTTTTCCCGTGTTGAGTCAAATTAAGCCGCAAGCTCCACTCCTGGTGGTGCCCTTCCGTCAATTCCTTTAAGTTTCAGCTTTGCAACCATACTTCCCCCGGAACCCAAAAACTTTGGTTTCCCGGAAGCTTCCATTCGAGTCATGAAATTAGTTACTCAGAATGATCGCTGGTTGGCATCGTTTATGGTTAGAACTAGGGCGGTATCTGATCGCCTTCGAACCTCTAACTTTCGTTCTTGATTAATGAAAACATTCTTGGCAAATGCTTTCGCTGTAGTTTGTCTTGCGACGGTCCAAGAATTTCACCTCTAGCGCCGCAATACAAATGCCCCCGTCTGTCCCTCTTAATCATTACCTTGGATTCTTAAGACCAACAAAATAGAACCAAGGTCCTATTCCATTATTCCATGCAAGATCATTCAAGTTAAGGTAGTGGTACGCATCATATAGATGGTTGACCATACCGTTTTTAGGCACCTCTTTCGAGGTTTTGGACGCCTGCTTTGAGCACTCTGATTTTTTCAAGGTAAAAGTCTCGATCGCTTGAATCAACACTCGGTAAAGAGCATTGATAGCAAATATCGAGCAATTTTCTGTCTAAACACTATGAATGTAACCACCAGGAAAGAGGAATGAAGGTTCAAGCAAGCATCCGTAGACACAAGCAAGAAACCTAACATCACCATCTAACCCTTTAATCAGTGGACCCCATAGGTTCGACTGAAATCCAACTACGAGCTTTTTAACCGCAGCAACTTTAATATACGCTATTGGAGCTGGAATTACCGCGGCTGCTGGCACCAGACTTGCCCTCCAATAGATCCTCGTTAAAGGATTTAAATTGTACTCATTCCAATTACGGGGCCTCAATAGAGTCCCGTATTGTTTTTTTCGTCACTACATCCCCGTACTGGGATTGTGTAATTTGCGCGCCTGCTGCCTTCCTTAGATGTGGTAGCCGTTTCTCAGGCTCCCTCTCCGGAATCGAACCCTAATTCCCCGTTACCCGTTACAACCATGGTAGGCGCATAACCTACCATCGACAGTTGATAAGGCAGTTGCTTGAGGGATACATCGTCGGCTCAGAGGCCATACGATTTGCTCAGTTATTCAGAGTCATCACAAGAAATGCAACCGAAGTTGCTAAGATCCCCACTGCTAGTCCTTAGACAGCGACCGAAATCACTGAACAGGGTTCTAGGTGAATAAGAATCATTGGTCTTGTACTAATAAATGCGATCCTTCCGTCAGCAAGCTGAGGTTGGAACACTTGTTCATGTATTAGCTCTAGAATTACCACAGTTATCCATGTAAAAAAGAATATCCGAGGAACCGTAACTGATTTAATGAGCCATTCGCGGTTTCACTTTATAAACAGTATGTACTTAGACATGCATGGCTTAATCTTTGAGACAAGCATATGACTACTGGCAGGATCAACCAGGTAACTTGATGTTTTAGCAAAGTAAAAT
>NW_028315837.1:355500-365500 GCF_039701765.1 Tetranychus urticae
TCCTTGGTCCGTGTTTCAAGACGGGTCGGATAGAGTACCGATCTACTGACCACAGAATCACTAGGTTAACGTAAGCTTGCCACTTTTACCAACAAACCACCAAAAGCCAGCCAATCCATGAGTTGTTTCAACACCAGGTGAAGAAACAGACATCATCAACGAAAGACTAGTCGGATTCGTCAGAGCAGATGACAAGCATTGTTGACCCTGCATAAGCAGAGATTCATCTCCAATGTGACTGTGGTAACAGTTGCCAACACTAGCTCACAGGCTAAGTCTAACAACGCAAGGAATATTAGTAGCTGTGAAAACTAAATGCTGATTAGGTGTGTGTTTAGTACACCTTGCTGTTATCACTTGAACAAGAGTTTTGCACTCTCCTTCACATTGGTCGTGGTTTGAGCACGAGAGTTGAGAAAATGCACTCCTCATGCACATATTGCACTCCTCCTATCAATACCAAGATCCAAGGGCAGGCTAAAAGTTACCCCTTAACCTACTGATCTTGGAACGCTGTAAAGCATTCTTAGCACTGAATAGAAAAAGGCAACAATACACAAGAGGAGCTGAGTTCTCCTCTCAGCTACACTTCGTGGTTCTATCCGTTTCTCTACAAGCGGTTTCACGTCCTTTTGAACTCTCTCTTCAAAGTACTTTGCAACTTTCCCTCACGGTACTTGTTTGCTATCGATATTACCATCGTATTTAGTCTTAGGAGGAGTTTACCTCCTAATTTGGATTGCACTCTCAAGCAATCTGACTCTATCCGCGACTAAAGCCAGTAATCGATATTCCATTAACCAAGATCTGCCACCGGCCTAGAACCGTCTCTGGGAAGAGGGCCCTTGTCAGAGGGACTTGCAGATTTAGTTGAAATAATCGTGACTCTAGCCATTACGCAGCACCGCTTTCCACCTTTCAATGGAAAACCTTTGCGCCGGACTCATCCCTTTTCACTCGCCGTTACTCAGGGAATCTCATTTGATTTCTTTTCCTCCGCTGAATTATATGCTTAAATTCGGCGGGTAACCTCACCTGATCTGAGATCAAAAATATTGATTAAGTTGATTAATGTTTATTTGTGTTGTTTGCAAGCAAGCAACGTAAATCTACTTTAATGTTTGCACAAATTTTGCCTTTGCATTACTTCTTAGGTCTGCTTTAACAGAATGAAATAGCTACTATTTGTACGATTTATACAAGTGCAAGAAGATTCATCAGTTAACAGGTTAGTTGATCACCATAGTTATCTGCAATACGACTTTAGCGTCGTCAGATAGGCGACTAACCTTAGAATCTCATGCTAGTATCTATTCATATATACTGCTTGCAGAGATGAAATATGCATTGTACACAAAATTTATCATGTGAAACAAGTAGATTTGAGATTCTCCTTACTAAATTGCAACGAATTGCAATTAAGAAAAGGAATAAAACATCAAGATTCATGCATATAAATATACAATCCTCTCAAAACAATGCATATATGGTAGTATGCAAGTGTTTTGTTGATTATTTTACATCTCAACTCTCAGACAGATGTGACCTCGGAAAAGACCCGAAAGCCGCAATGTGCGTTGGAAGCTCAAGTGCTCGGCGTGTCCTGCAATTCGCACCGATTATCGTAGCTAGCTACGTTCTTCATCGATTGGTAATTCGAGTGATCCACCGCTTGAAGATGTATCTTTGCCACCGTGGGACTTTTAATAAGTATCCTAAATCTGCATTGAGAGGGTTTGAAAACAATTGTATGCAGTTTATAAAAACCATAGTTGTCTTTACTTAGTTAGGCGAAGAAGTGTAAAACTTCCTTCTTTAAACCTTGCCGTCAGCATAAGCTGAAGACTTGATCAGGTACCAAGTATGTAGCAAGACAGGCTTTTCATTATAAACTACAATTGTTTTGCAAAAGAAATTATGGCTATCGTTAGATAACCCTCACTCTTTGTTGCATTGGATAATGAAAGATGGATGTATGAATGAACGAATGTAATGCAAATTAGAATCATGTTGCAATGGCTAAATGTTTGCAATAAACATTCACAATTGCGACTCTAATGCAAATACAATTCAATTGCATTCACCATATTAGCATCTACAATATCACTATGCAGAGTGTTTGATTGTTTGAAGGTTGTATTTCTCTTATAATAAGAGGGTAATACGTTAATGATCCTTCCGCAGGTTCACCTACGGAAACCTTGTTACGACTTTTACTTCCTCTAAATGATCAAGTTTGAACATCTTTCCAGCACAATCCGACCACTAGTTTCCCAATGGTCTGGATTGACCAGTCCGAAGTCCTCACTAAATCATTCAATCGGTAGTAGCGACGGGCGGTGTGTACAAAGGGCAGGGACGTAATCAACGCAAGCTAATGACTCACGCTTACTGGGAATTCCTCGTTCATGGGCAATAATTACAATGCCCAATCCCCATCACGAAATGGGTTCAAGCGGTTACCCACTCCTTTCGGAGCAGGAAACAGTATGCACGATGACCACTTCAGTGTAGCACGCGTGCGGCCCCGGACATCTAAGGGCATCACAGACCTGTTATTGCTCTGTTTCGTGCGGCTGCGAGCGCCGCTTGTCCCTCTAAGAAGTCCTTACAGTGCTACAGCATCCTTACCCTAGCCAATTCTGTAGGCTAATAGCAGCAGAGCCCTCAACAGCCGAAACCATCAAGAGATACTACCACCCACAGGTTGACTAAGGGGGAGTACTGCAGTGTAAACTGCAAGTCTATTTAGTAGGCTAGAGTCTCGTTCGTTATCGGAATTAACCAGACAAATCACTCCACCAACTAAGAACGGCCATGCACCACCACCCACTGAATCAAGAAAGAGCTCTCAATCTGTCAATCCTCTCAGTGTCCGGGCCGGGTGAGTTTTCCCGTGTTGAGTCAAATTAAGCCGCAAGCTCCACTCCTGGTGGTGCCCTTCCGTCAATTCCTTTAAGTTTCAGCTTTGCAACCATACTTCCCCCGGAACCCAAAAACTTTGGTTTCCCGGAAGCTTCCATTCGAGTCATGAAATTAGTTACTCAGAATGATCGCTGGTTGGCATCGTTTATGGTTAGAACTAGGGCGGTATCTGATCGCCTTCGAACCTCTAACTTTCGTTCTTGATTAATGAAAACATTCTTGGCAAATGCTTTCGCTGTAGTTTGTCTTGCGACGGTCCAAGAATTTCACCTCTAGCGCCGCAATACAAATGCCCCCGTCTGTCCCTCTTAATCATTACCTTGGATTCTTAAGACCAACAAAATAGAACCAAGGTCCTATTCCATTATTCCATGCAAGATCATTCAAGTTAAGGTAGTGGTACGCATCATATAGATGGTTGACCATACCGTTTTTAGGCACCTCTTTCGAGGTTTTGGACGCCTGCTTTGAGCACTCTGATTTTTTCAAGGTAAAAGTCTCGATCGCTTGAATCAACACTCGGTAAAGAGCATTGATAGCAAATATCGAGCAATTTTCTGTCTAAACACTATGAATGTAACCACCAGGAAAGAGGAATGAAGGTTCAAGCAAGCATCCGTAGACACAAGCAAGAAACCTAACATCACCATCTAACCCTTTAATCAGTGGACCCCATAGGTTCGACTGAAATCCAACTACGAGCTTTTTAACCGCAGCAACTTTAATATACGCTATTGGAGCTGGAATTACCGCGGCTGCTGGCACCAGACTTGCCCTCCAATAGATCCTCGTTAAAGGATTTAAATTGTACTCATTCCAATTACGGGGCCTCAATAGAGTCCCGTATTGTTATTTTTCGTCACTACATCCCCGTACTGGGATTGTGTAATTTGCGCGCCTGCTGCCTTCCTTAGATGTGGTAGCCGTTTCTCAGGCTCCCTCTCCGGAATCGAACCCTCACTTGCAATTTGGACTCCGAAGAGTAAACATCTCCTGTTTTTTCTTTATTTTGTGCCAAATTTTTCTAAGTTTTTCTCTTATTATTGCGTCATTTCCTTGAAATTGCGTCATTTTAGGGGAAATTCTGTTCAATTTTCTTCTTTTTTCATCCCCCATTTCCGTTTCTGTTTGAAACTTTTTCTAAAAGTTTTGAGATTTCGTCATCTTTCATCTTCATCTTCTGCTCCCTCCACCAGGTAGCGCCGCTTTCATCTGCTCCCGCGTTTTCTGCGCAACTGTGGAACTCCTTTTGGTCCTGCCCCTTAGCAACCAGACAGGAGCGCCACCTTTTCAGCCGATTCTCGGCTTAAGAACTAAAAGGGGAAAATAGTCTTCTTTCCCCCTTCTTATCAGCCAATAAGATTTCTGCTGAGGGAAATCAATTTCTTTCCCCCTCTTGCGTAATCTTGCAAATCGGGGCAAGTCAAGATGACTCCCCCACCATCCCCCAATCGGAACACTCAGGCCCGCTCTCCTGTCAACACAAGACAGAAGACTACCCAATCAGGACTGACCTCGACCACCAATGCCACCGGATCCCAAGGAAACCTTTTGAACCCATCAGGAAGCGAATCTGACTCTGCCCCCGGACAACAAGAACTCCCACAGGTCCAAAGATATAGATCGACAGCTGAACGGATCCAAGAGGCCGAGAGAAACGTGTCGAACCCATCCTGGAAACCATCCAAGTCCTCCTACACCGAACTTCTTTTGCTTACTAGAGCAATATATGATAAGTTCCAGACACTCGCTGATACTTATGAACAGGCTCAACAGGAACTGCAATGGTATGCAAACTTTGATTCAATGACCAAGACGACCATTGAAGGAATTGAAGCACGCCTTGAAGCCAAACTAACAGCTCGCTTCGAAGAGCTTATCAGCCAACAGCAATGTCACCATCAGCCTCTTGAAACCATCCAACGACCACCAAAACAGCCTAAGCCACCAACTTTTGCACAGATTGCTGCTTCTCGACCTCGACCAAAACCTGCACCAATTCAACAGCAAGAGTCTCCTCTTATCTTAGCACCACGTGAAAATACGACTGCAAATGTCGTTGATCTCGTATGTGATGATCTTGATGTTGGCTTCACAAGAGTCAACAGAGTAAGAAAGACTAAGCAAGGCAACCTCTTAGTAGTAGCAGGATCTAGCACCGATAAAGAGACACTTAAAGAACGGCTTCTCTCTTCCAACTTAGCATCAAAATATACCATTCGCGACCCCAAAAAACGATTACCACGTCTTTTAATCACCGACATATCACCTATGCTCGCCAACGACTCTGACTTGCTCAAGGAAATTCACCAACAAAACGCCCACATTAACTCCAAATTCACCTTAGACGTCTTCACTGCACAATGCAAGATTGTTTTCCATCCACGTCCTGACCGCTTCGGTAATAAGTCTGTTGTCGTGGAAGTACCACCAAATCTCCGTACCGCCTTATTATCAGCTCCATTATACACTAAATGGCAAGTTTTGCCAATTAGTGATTATATCTTAGTCACCCGCTGCTACCGATGCCAAGGACTTGGTCACAAAACAGGCCAATGTAAACAGCAGCATAACACGTGCTCTCACTGCGCCACTGATGGTCATGACCATAAGACTTGCCCCAGCAAAAACGACGCTACCACCGCCAAATGTGCAAATTGTACCCGCCATAATTTGCTACCTGGAGCCCGACAGGTAGATACTAAGCACTCGGCTTTATCCAGCACTTGTCCAGAGCTCCGTCACTACAAAGAGACGATTTTTAACTCCACCAACTATGGATTCTAGTCTTTTAAATCATCATCATATCGCCCAACTCAACTGCAATAACAGCACTGCCTGTACTCTGCATTTGTCATCACTGGCAGTTGATAGAAAATGGGACGTGTTGTTGTTGCAGGAACCGCCATGCCGAAGGAATACACCAAAACCCTTCGGTTCTTTCCGTCTCTTTTATCCAACACTGCACGGCAATACAAGTCCAAGAGCTATCATAGTGGTCACCAATCCCTCGCTCTCGGTCTTTTTCCATCAGCAATTGTCCGATGCTTATACCACGGTAGCGACTATCACGTTTCCATCTGGTCCAGTCACCTTTATTTCACAATATCATCCCGTCAAGCCTAGAGCCAATAGGCCTAACACCGCCTTTTTAGATAAACTACGAGATATCATCATTACATTACCCAACCACAAGCTAATCATCGGAATGGACTGCAACGCCTATTCACCAGCCTGGGGCTCTCCTATCGAAGATAGGAATGGGGCAAGCATATGTGACTTTATCTCTTCTCACCATCTTTCGCTCTTAAATGATGGCATTACACCAACATTCTTAACTGATCGTGGATCATCTTATATTGACATAACTTTAACAAGTCATAACATCATCGATGACATCACCGGCTGGTCCGTTTTCAACGAACACTCACTCAGCGACCATCAAATTATTTTAACCTCTTTTGGGTCTTTACATGCACCACGTATTAATCATGCACCACCAAGTTTTAACACCAAACGCGCTAACTGGCCGCTTTTAGAAGATAAAGTCACAAATTTTAAACGTAACTTTGACTCCGCCATTGCATCAGCATCATCACCTGCAGACATAGAGTCCATCACCGATGACTATTTTAACACCATCAAAGACATATTGAACTCCTGTATTCCTCGCAAACGAGTTTTCTCGGGATCCAAACCTTGGTGGACCCGTGAGCTGACGGAAGCCAGGAAGGAACTCAAGCGATTGAGACGAGCAGCGAATCGCTCAAGATCTCATGACTCTCCACAATACATCGCTTTTAAACACCATCTTTCGATATACAAGACTTCACTTCTTAAAGCAAAGACTGGGTGGTTTCGAGAACTGTGCTCTCAGTCATCTGACAATCCATGGGATAAAGTTTGGCGGATCTTTAATTCCCATAAGAGAGCCAAAGCCCCACTCAAACCACTGCTTAAGCCAGATGGAACATATACCTGTGACGAGGCAGATACATATTCATATCTTTTAAACAATTATTTTCCGGACGATAATTCATCACATGACTCCCCTTATTTAAGAGAAGTCCGTGCCACATCGCTTTTAACGCCCTCTACACGTAATGACCCACCTTTCACCACTGACGAAGTCGAAGTAATCATCAAGTCACTTAAAACCAAGAAGGCTCCTGGTTTTGACGGAGTCACAGCCGTCATACTTCGCAAACTATCAGCGGTATTGCTATCATCTTTCACCGAGCTTTTTAACAAATGTCTCTTTTACGGTTGTTTTCCCGCAAAATTTAAGACAGCCTGTGTCGTTTTTATCCCCAAACCTGGAGGGGAACTCAAAGAGTCTCATAAAGCATACCGCCCCATCTGCCTCCTCCCTACCATAGGGAAAGTTCTGGACAAACTTTTAATCAATCGCATCTTAGCCCATATGAGCATATCAGCACCACCTTTTAACCCGCAACAATATGGATTCGTGTCCGGCAAATCAACAACTGACGCCGTTTTAAATGCCATTAACATTGTTCAACAGTACCGACAACGTGGCTGGTCGGTACTTCTGATATCGCTGGATATATCTGGAGCCTTTGACAATGTTAAATGGCCAATCATCCTGGATCTACTGAAACAAAGAGAAACTCCACAAAACTTATATAAACTGACCCAAAGCTATTTATCGCGAAGAGAAGCCCGGGCCCAGACGGCAAACTGCTTGATTACGCATATCGTAAAACAAGGCGCAATGCAAGGCAGCCCAACTGGGCCCTATCACTGGAACCTGATCCAGGATGAGCTTTTAAACTTACCCAGACCTGGTCATGTCTTCCTCCAAGCCTACGCTGATGACACTCTCGTGATTGCATGTGGAGCAAAGCCAGAGGTTGCCTGTGAAAGAGCACAAATCATGTTAAAATCACTGGAACAAGCCGCATATAAATATTCACTTACTTTTAACGCAGCAAAGACGCAAACCATCATGTTAGGACGAGGCACGGAACTGGAAACCCGTCCAACCATAATTTTTAACGACCATCCATT
The DNA here is from genome assembly GCF_039701765.1 of Tetranychus urticae. NCBI lineage: Eukaryota > Metazoa > Arthropoda > Arachnida > Trombidiformes > Tetranychidae > Tetranychus > Tetranychus urticae. The sequence goes on from NW_028315837.1 coordinate 363,457, forward strand.
GACATATTCCAACACCATCAAATATCTTGGCATCATCATAGACCGTCATCTTTACTTTTACGACCACATTACATATATCACCAATAAGGCACGACAGGCAATCTTTGGCTTTACGCGTATATCTGGAAATAACTTCGGGCCTCCACAACGTACGCTGCGACTCTACTGGAATGCTGCTATTGAACCAGCCATAACTTATGGTTCAGCTATATGGCATCAGCAAGCTGCAAAGGAAAAGAATGTCTTTAAATTACGACAAGTCCAGCGATACGCAAACATTGCAATGACGAGAGCTTACCGTACCATCTCACATGAAGCTGTACAGGTACTGGCGGGTACAATGCCACTCATTCACCGTATTCAGCAACTAGCAGCCCATTACTTTTTAACTCGTCCACCAGACTCGTACCCATTCGTACCAAGACCATTGCTTTTAAACCATCCACTCACTGATGATTTTAAGCAAGAAATACGAGCCATCCTCATAGACAACTGGCAGCATACCTGGAATGAAAGCACAAAAGGAAGACATACTTTTAAGTACTTCCCGTCAATATTAGATAGAATGGAATTTATGCACTTACTCTTTAACCATGACACGACCCAATTCTTCTCTGGCCACGGCGATTTTAGAACGTACCTCCATCGTTTTAATCTAGCCGCAGACTCATCGTGTTTTAACTGCAATGTTGCTGAATCGGTCGACCATATTGTAAATAGCTGCCCATTATATATTATTCCACGCACTGAATTATACACCAGGCTTTTACCGGATGATCCACCAGATGACCTTTTAACTCTATATACAACCGCTTTTAAAGACCTTTTCACGTATCTTGGCAAAATTATGATTATCAGGAAGCAGCACCACCTGGAACGACGTCATCAGCTGGCTTCGATCACGCATTCACCATAAAGTGAAAAAGGGGCCCCCTCACCGTATGGTGAGGGGACCCCAGGACATTTTAACAGGTGTCCAGCCTGTTCCCAGCTCTCGTTCATTGGCAGTTTACGCATGGCAAACTTTCGGCCTAAAGTGAAAAAGGGGCCCCCCCACCGTACGGTGAGGGGACCCCAGGACATTTTAACAGGTGCCCAGCCTGTTCCCAGCTCTCGTTTCTAGTTTTTAGTCTGTCTAGTTTTTACATTCGCGGTTGATTCATATTTGAATATGTCTGCACCACTAACCATTTAGATAATTCATGTCTGCACCACTGCCCTTTTAGCAATTCATGCCTGCACCACTACCCTTTTAGTAATTCATGCCTGCACCACTGCCCATTGGGCCCCATTAATTTTATTCAACTTTGACTTTTACATCAAAGTAGATACTGCCCCAGTCATACCACCTTAACTTGATGACCTATGACCTGACATGGCAAGTCAAGACCTAAGGTGTGTTTTTAATATCATAGACTTTCATCTTAGATATTTCAGAGCTGTCATGCACCACTACCAATCATGTTTTAACGTTGCCATTAATCCATGATTTTAGGTCTCTCGAGAGTCACGAACTCTCTTAAGTCTCAGCCGCCGCCTCTGCAAAAAACTGGCAGCTTGCACTCAAAGGGCAAGGTAGTTGAGTGCTAGGGGCGCGATAATTTCCCCTATTATGTCCCTAATATATATGAGCTTCCAGTGGGCGTGGTTCCCACGCCACAACCCACAACAGGATCCTACCCCTTCCATGCCTGACCCAAGATATGTATGCTGTGGGAACCCTTGCGGGAACATACATACTCAAGCCAGACACTTCCGGAATAGAACCCCTAGGCTCATATATATTATTTTAACGCTCCTCGCGGAGTTTCCACTGACTAATGTGCTACGTTGGACATTTCTTCCCATATAGGGTTTAGGGCGGTGTGTATTACACAAGAACTGTAAAGTTAATCCATCTGTGTTCTGTGTTTTTATCGTCTTTTTACATGACTTTTACCTAGCAATCTTTTCAGATGCTGTGCTCGTGCCTTGCCCAGCACGCGAGTATTTGCTACGATCTGCCTCCACCGAGTGGTCAAGGACTTTTTAAACGGACATGCGC
>NW_028315837.1:373000-375500 GCF_039701765.1 Tetranychus urticae
CCGCTTGAAGATGTATCTTTGCCACCGTGGGACTTTTAATAAGTATCCTAAATCTGCATTGAGAGGGTTTGAAAACAATTGTATGCAGTTTATAAAAACCATAGTTGTCTTTACTTAGTTAGGCGAAGAAGTGTAAAACTTCCTTCTTTAAACCTTGCCGTCAGCATAAGCTGAAGACTTGATCAGGTACCAAGTATGTAGCAAGACAGGCTTTTCATTATAAACTACAATTGTTTTGCAAAAGAAATTATGGCTATCGTTAGATAACCCTCACTCTTTGTTGCATTGGATAATGAAAGATGGATGTATGAATGAACGAATGTAATGCAAATTAGAATCATGTTGCAATGGCTAAATGTTTGCAATAAACATTCACAATTGCGACTCTAATGCAAATACAATTCAATTGCATTCACCATATTAGCATCTACAATATCACTATGCAGAGTGTTTGATTGTTTGAAGGTTGTATTTCTCTTATAATAAGAGGGTAATACGTTAATGATCCTTCCGCAGGTTCTCACTACGGAAACCTTGTTACGACTTTTACTTCCTCTAAATGATCAAGTTTGAACATCTTTCCAGCACAATCCGACCACTAGTTTCCCAATGGTCTGGATTGACCAGTCCGAAGTCCTCACTAAATCATTCAATCGGTAGTAGCGACGGGCGGTGTGTACAAAGGGCAGGGACGTAATCAACGCAAGCTAATGACTCACGCTTACTGGGAATTCCTCGTTCATGGGCAATAATTACAATGCCCAATCCCCATCACGAAATGGGTTCAAGCGGTTACCCACTCCTTTCGGAGCAGGAAACAGTATGCACGATGACCACTTCAGTGTAGCACGCGTGCGGCCCCGGACATCTAAGGGCATCACAGACCTGTTATTGCTCTGTTTCGTGCGGCTGCGAGCGCCGCTTGTCCCTCTAAGAAGTCCTTACAGTGCTACAGCATCCTTACCCTAGCCAATTCTGTAGGCTAATAGCAGCAGAGCCCTCAACAGCCGAAACCATCAAGAGATACTACCACCCACAGGTTGACTAAGGGGGAGTACTGCAGTGTAAACTGCAAGTCTATTTAGTAGGCTAGAGTCTCGTTCGTTATCGGAATTAACCAGACAAATCACTCCACCAACTAAGAACGGCCATGCACCACCACCCACTGAATCAAGAAAGAGCTCTCAATCTGTCAATCCTCTCAGTGTCCGGGCCGGGTGAGTTTTCCCGTGTTGAGTCAAATTAAGCCGCAAGCTCCACTCCTGGTGGTGCCCTTCCGTCAATTCCTTTAAGTTTCAGCTTTGCAACCATACTTCCCCCGGAACCCAAAAACTTTGGTTTCCCGGAAGCTTCCATTCGAGTCATGAAATTAGTTACTCAGAATGATCGCTGGTTGGCATCGTTTATGGTTAGAACTAGGGCGGTATCTGATCGCCTTCGAACCTCTAACTTTCGTTCTTGATTAATGAAAACATTCTTGGCAAATGCTTTCGCTGTAGTTTGTCTTGCGACGGTCCAAGAATTTCACCTCTAGCGCCGCAATACAAATGCCCCCGTCTGTCCCTCTTAATCATTACCTTGGATTCTTAAGACCAACAAAATAGAACCAAGGTCCTATTCCATTATTCCATGCAAGATCATTCAAGTTAAGGTAGTGGTACGCATCATATAGATGGTTGACCATACCGTTTTTAGGCACCTCTTTCGAGGTTTTGGACGCCTGCTTTGAGCACTCTGATTTTTTCAAGGTAAAAGTCTCGATCGCTTGAATCAACACTCGGTAAAGAGCATTGATAGCAAATATCGAGCAATTTTCTGTCTAAACACTATGAATGTAACCACCAGGAAAGAGGAATGAAGGTTCAAGCAAGCATCCGTAGACACAAGCAAGAAACCTAACATCACCATCTAACCCTTTAATCAGTGGACCCCATAGGTTCGACTGAAATCCAACTACGAGCTTTTTAACCGCAGCAACTTTAATATACGCTATTGGAGCTGGAATTACCGCGGCTGCTGGCACCAGACTTGCCCTCCAATAGATCCTCGTTAAAGGATTTAAATTGTACTCATTCCAATTACGGGGCCTCAATAGAGTCCCGTATTGTTATTTTTCGTCACTACATCCCCGTACTGGGATTGTGTAATTTGCGCGCCTGCTGCCTTCCTTAGATGTGGTAGCCGTTTCTCAGGCTCCCTCTCCGGAATCGAACCCTAATTCCCCGTTACCCGTTACAACCATGGTAGGCGCATAACCTACCATCGACAGTTGATAAGGCAGTTGCTTGAGGGATACATCGTCGGCTCAGAGGCCATACGATTTGCTCAGTTATTCAGAGTCATCACAAGAAATGCAACCGAAGTTGCTAAGATCCCCACTGCTAGTCCTTAGACAGCGACCGAAATCACTGAACAGGGTTCTAGGTGAATAAGAATCATTGGTCTTGTACTAATAAATGCGATCCTTCCGTCAGCAAGCTGAGGTTGGAACACTTGTTCA
>NW_028315837.1:380500-385500 GCF_039701765.1 Tetranychus urticae
CTTCATCTTGTCCGGGCTTAGTTCACCATCTTTCGGGTACTAACATATATACTAGTGCTCCGCGAAAATCTCGGTAAAGTGGATATATCACGGGCTGATATTGCGGTATACTCTTACAAGCATACATCATATCAATTTCTTTCAATTCGCCTTTCAAGCCTAAACAAGACTGATCAGCTTGCATACATGTTAGACTCCTTGGTCCGTGTTTCAAGACGGGTCGGATAGAGTACCGATCTACTGACCACAGAATCACTAGGTTAACGTAAGCTTGCCACTTTTACCAACAAACCACCAAAAGCCAGCCAATCCATGAGTTGTTTCAACACCAGGTGAAGAAACAGACATCATCAACGAAAGACTAGTCGGATTCGTCAGAGCAGATGACAAGCATTGTTGACCCTGCATAAGCAGAGATTCATCTCCAATGTGACTGTGGTAACAGTTGCCAACACTAGCTCACAGGCTAAGTCTAACAACGCAAGGAATATTAGTAGCTGTGAAAACTAAATGCTGATTAGGTGTGTGTTTAGTACACCTTGCTGTTATCACTTGAACAAGAGTTTTGCACTCTCCTTCACATTGGTCGTGGTTTGAGCACGAGAGTTGAGAAAATGCACTCCTCATGCACATATTGCACTCCTCCTATCAATACCAAGATCCAAGGGCAGGCTAAAAGTTACCCCTTAACCTACTGATCTTGGAACGCTGTAAAGCATTCTTAGCACTGAATAGAAAAAGGCAACAATACACAAGAGGAGCTGAGTTCTCCTCTCAGCTACACTTCGTGGTTCTATCCGTTTCTCTACAAGCGGTTTCACGTCCTTTTGAACTCTCTCTTCAAAGTACTTTGCAACTTTCCCTCACGGTACTTGTTTGCTATCGATATTACCATCGTATTTAGTCTTAGGAGGAGTTTACCTCCTAATTTGGATTGCACTCTCAAGCAATCTGACTCTATCCGCGACTAAAGCCAGTAATCGATATTCCATTAACCAAGATCTGCCACCGGCCTAGAACCGTCTCTGGGAAGAGGGCCCTTGTCAGAGGGACTTGCAGATTTAGTTGAAATAATCGTGACTCTAGCCATTACGCAGCACCGCTTTCCACCTTTCAATGGAAAACCTTTGCGCCGGACTCATCCCTTTTCACTCGCCGTTACTCAGGGAATCTCATTTGATTTCTTTTCCTCCGCTGAATTATATGCTTAAATTCGGCGGGTAACCTCACCTGATCTGAGATCAAAAATATTGATTAAGTTGATTAATGTTTATTTGTGTTGTTTGCAAGCAAGCAACGTAAATCTACTTTAATGTTTGCACAAATTTTGCCTTTGCATTACTTCTTAGGTCTGCTTTAACAGAATGAAATAGCTACTATTTGTACGATTTATACAAGTGCAAGAAGATTCATCAGTTAACAGGTTAGTTGATCACCATAGTTATCTGCAATACGACTTTAGCGTCGTCAGATAGGCGACTAACCTTAGAATCTCATGCTAGTATCTATTCATATATACTGCTTGCAGAGATGAAATATGCATTGTACACAAAATTTATCATGTGAAACAAGTAGATTTGAGATTCTCCTTACTAAATTGCAACGAATTGCAATTAAGAAAAGGAATAAAACATCAAGATTCATGCATATAAATATACAATCCTCTCAAAACAATGCATATATGGTAGTATGCAAGTGTTTTGTTGATTATTTTACATCTCAACTCTCAGACAGATGTGACCTCGGAAAAGACCCGAAAGCCGCAATGTGCGTTGGAAGCTCAAGTGCTCGGCGTGTCCTGCAATTCGCACCGATTATCGTAGCTAGCTACGTTCTTCATCGATTGGTAATTCGAGTGATCCACCGCTTGAAGATGTATCTTTGCCACCGTGGGACTTTTAATAAGTATCCTAAATCTGCATTGAGAGGGTTTGAAAACAATTGTATGCAGTTTATAAAAACCATAGTTGTCTTTACTTAGTTAGGCGAAGAAGTGTAAAACTTCCTTCTTTAAACCTTGCCGTCAGCATAAGCTGAAGACTTGATCAGGTACCAAGTATGTAGCAAGACAGGCTTTTCATTATAAACTACAATTGTTTTGCAAAAGAAATTATGGCTATCGTTAGATAACCCTCACTCTTTGTTGCATTGGATAATGAAAGATGGATGTATGAATGAACGAATGTAATGCAAATTAGAATCATGTTGCAATGGCTAAATGTTTGCAATAAACATTCACAATTGCGACTCTAATGCAAATACAATTCAATTGCATTCACCATATTAGCATCTACAATATCACTATGCAGAGTGTTTGATTGTTTGAAGGTTGTATTTCTCTTATAATAAGAGGGTAATACGTTAATGATCCTTCCGCAGGTTCACCTACGGAAACCTTGTTACGACTTTTACTTCCTCTAAATGATCAAGTTTGAACATCTTTCCAGCACAATCCGACCACTAGTTTCCCAATGGTCTGGATTGACCAGTCCGAAGTCCTCACTAAATCATTCAATCGGTAGTAGCGACGGGCGGTGTGTACAAAGGGCAGGGACGTAATCAACGCAAGCTAATGACTCACGCTTACTGGGAATTCCTCGTTCATGGGCAATAATTACAATGCCCAATCCCCATCACGAAATGGGTTCAAGCGGTTACCCACTCCTTTCGGAGCAGGAAACAGTATGCACGATGACCACTTCAGTGTAGCACGCGTGCGGCCCCGGACATCTAAGGGCATCACAGACCTGTTATTGCTCTGTTTCGTGCGGCTGCGAGCGCCGCTTGTCCCTCTAAGAAGTCCTTACAGTGCTACAGCATCCTTACCCTAGCCAATTCTGTAGGCTAATAGCAGCAGAGCCCTCAACAGCCGAAACCATCAAGAGATACTACCACCCACAGGTTGACTAAGGGGGAGTACTGCAGTGTAAACTGCAAGTCTATTTAGTAGGCTAGAGTCTCGTTCGTTATCGGAATTAACCAGACAAATCACTCCACCAACTAAGAACGGCCATGCACCACCACCCACTGAATCAAGAAAGAGCTCTCAATCTGTCAATCCTCTCAGTGTCCGGGCCGGGTGAGTTTTCCCGTGTTGAGTCAAATTAAGCCGCAAGCTCCACTCCTGGTGGTGCCCTTCCGTCAATTCCTTTAAGTTTCAGCTTTGCAACCATACTTCCCCCGGAACCCAAAAACTTTGGTTTCCCGGAAGCTTCCATTCGAGTCATGAAATTAGTTACTCAGAATGATCGCTGGTTGGCATCGTTTATGGTTAGAACTAGGGCGGTATCTGATCGCCTTCGAACCTCTAACTTTCGTTCTTGATTAATGAAAACATTCTTGGCAAATGCTTTCGCTGTAGTTTGTCTTGCGACGGTCCAAGAATTTCACCTCTAGCGCCGCAATACAAATGCCCCCGTCTGTCCCTCTTAATCATTACCTTGGATTCTTAAGACCAACAAAATAGAACCAAGGTCCTATTCCATTATTCCATGCAAGATCATTCAAGTTAAGGTAGTGGTACGCATCATATAGATGGTTGACCATACCGTTTTTAGGCACCTCTTTCGAGGTTTTGGACGCCTGCTTTGAGCACTCTGATTTTTTCAAGGTAAAAGTCTCGATCGCTTGAATCAACACTCGGTAAAGAGCATTGATAGCAAATATCGAGCAATTTTCTGTCTAAACACTATGAATGTAACCACCAGGAAAGAGGAATGAAGGTTCAAGCAAGCATCCGTAGACACAAGCAAGAAACCTAACATCACCATCTAACCCTTTAATCAGTGGACCCCATAGGTTCGACTGAAATCCAACTACGAGCTTTTTAACCGCAGCAACTTTAATATACGCTATTGGAGCTGGAATTACCGCGGCTGCTGGCACCAGACTTGCCCTCCAATAGATCCTCGTTAAAGGATTTAAATTGTACTCATTCCAATTACGGGGCCTCAATAGAGTCCCGTATTGTTATTTTTCGTCACTACATCCCCGTACTGGGATTGTGTAATTTGCGCGCCTGCTGCCTTCCTTAGATGTGGTAGCCGTTTCTCAGGCTCCCTCTCCGGAATCGAACCCTAATTCCCCGTTACCCGTTACAACCATGGTAGGCGCATAACCTACCATCGACAGTTGATAAGGCAGTTGCTTGAGGGATACATCGTCGGCTCAGAGGCCATACGATTTGCTCAGTTATTCAGAGTCATCACAAGAAATGCAACCGAAGTTGCTAAGATCCCCACTGCTAGTCCTTAGACAGCGACCGAAATCACTGAACAGGGTTCTAGGTGAATAAGAATCATTGGTCTTGTACTAATAAATGCGATCCTTCCGTCAGCAAGCTGAGGTTGGAACACTTGTTCATGTATTAGCTCTAGAATTACCACAGTTATCCATGTAAAAAAGAATATCCGAGGAACCGTAACTGATTTAATGAGCCATTCGCGGTTTCACTTTATAAACAGTATGTACTTAGACATGCATGGCTTAATCTTTGAGACAAGCATATGACTACTGGCAGGATCAACCAGGTAACTTGATGTTTTAGCAAAGTAAAATGCTAAACAAGTTGTTTTTGCAGCTATAAATACGATATCCTCAGCTAACAACCAGCAAGTGGATGCTAACTTTAACGAGGTATCGAGATTTATGTCGTGCATTAAGATAATTCTGCAGAAAGCTCTTTAGAATCCATCTTCTTCCACTAAAATGTGCAAGCACATCTAGCAGGAGTAACCATTGCTGGGTACGTTTGCAAGTCAACTAAACAGCATAGTATTATAACCGCTTGATACCAATTTCTTGGATCAATCTGCGGTCTGCTTTGCACAAGCAGAGCTCAATACTAATACTGCTCACTCTGTTGAGTGACTAGTTTGAACATATATGCAAGATATGAAGTCTGATAGCATTAAAGCCCAACTCTCATAGATATTGTCAGTCGTACCAAGGAAGACCTTAGGTCTTGCAGGTACTCTACCTTTGTATAATAGTGTGTGGTG
>NW_028315837.1:390500-395500 GCF_039701765.1 Tetranychus urticae
TTCACATTGGTCGTGGTTTGAGCACGAGAGTTGAGAAAATGCACTCCTCATGCACATATTGCACTCCTCCTATCAATACCAAGATCCAAGGGCAGGCTAAAAGTTACCCCTTAACCTACTGATCTTGGAACGCTGTAAAGCATTCTTAGCACTGAATAGAAAAAGGCAACAATACACAAGAGGAGCTGAGTTCTCCTCTCAGCTACACTTCGTGGTTCTATCCGTTTCTCTACAAGCGGTTTCACGTCCTTTTGAACTCTCTCTTCAAAGTACTTTGCAACTTTCCCTCACGGTACTTGTTTGCTATCGATATTACCATCGTATTTAGTCTTAGGAGGAGTTTACCTCCTAATTTGGATTGCACTCTCAAGCAATCTGACTCTATCCGCGACTAAAGCCAGTAATCGATATTCCATTAACCAAGATCTGCCACCGGCCTAGAACCGTCTCTGGGAAGAGGGCCCTTGTCAGAGGGACTTGCAGATTTAGTTGAAATAATCGTGACTCTAGCCATTACGCAGCACCGCTTTCCACCTTTCAATGGAAAACCTTTGCGCCGGACTCATCCCTTTTCACTCGCCGTTACTCAGGGAATCTCATTTGATTTCTTTTCCTCCGCTGAATTATATGCTTAAATTCGGCGGGTAACCTCACCTGATCTGAGATCAAAAATATTGATTAAGTTGATTAATGTTTATTTGTGTTGTTTGCAAGCAAGCAACGTAAATCTACTTTAATGTTTGCACAAATTTTGCCTTTGCATTACTTCTTAGGTCTGCTTTAACAGAATGAAATAGCTACTATTTGTACGATTTATACAAGTGCAAGAAGATTCATCAGTTAACAGGTTAGTTGATCACCATAGTTATCTGCAATACGACTTTAGCGTCGTCAGATAGGCGACTAACCTTAGAATCTCATGCTAGTATCTATTCATATATACTGCTTGCAGAGATGAAATATGCATTGTACACAAAATTTATCATGTGAAACAAGTAGATTTGAGATTCTCCTTACTAAATTGCAACGAATTGCAATTAAGAAAAGGAATAAAACATCAAGATTCATGCATATAAATATACAATCCTCTCAAAACAATGCATATATGGTAGTATGCAAGTGTTTTGTTGATTATTTTACATCTCAACTCTCAGACAGATGTGACCTCGGAAAAGACCCGAAAGCCGCAATGTGCGTTGGAAGCTCAAGTGCTCGGCGTGTCCTGCAATTCGCACCGATTATCGTAGCTAGCTACGTTCTTCATCGATTGGTAATTCGAGTGATCCACCGCTTGAAGATGTATCTTTGCCACCGTGGGACTTTTAATAAGTATCCTAAATCTGCATTGAGAGGGTTTGAAAACAATTGTATGCAGTTTATAAAAACCATAGTTGTCTTTACTTAGTTAGGCGAAGAAGTGTAAAACTTCCTTCTTTAAACCTTGCCGTCAGCATAAGCTGAAGACTTGATCAGGTACCAAGTATGTAGCAAGACAGGCTTTTCATTATAAACTACAATTGTTTTGCAAAAGAAATTATGGCTATCGTTAGATAACCCTCACTCTTTGTTGCATTGGATAATGAAAGATGGATGTATGAATGAACGAATGTAATGCAAATTAGAATCATGTTGCAATGGCTAAATGTTTGCAATAAACATTCACAATTGCGACTCTAATGCAAATACAATTCAATTGCATTCACCATATTAGCATCTACAATATCACTATGCAGAGTGTTTGATTGTTTGAAGGTTGTATTTCTCTTATAATAAGAGGGTAATACGTTAATGATCCTTCCGCAGGTTCACCTACGGAAACCTTGTTACGACTTTTACTTCCTCTAAATGATCAAGTTTGAACATCTTTCCAGCACAATCCGACCACTAGTTTCCCAATGGTCTGGATTGACCAGTCCGAAGTCCTCACTAAATCATTCAATCGGTAGTAGCGACGGGCGGTGTGTACAAAGGGCAGGGACGTAATCAACGCAAGCTAATGACTCACGCTTACTGGGAATTCCTCGTTCATGGGCAATAATTACAATGCCCAATCCCCATCACGAAATGGGTTCAAGCGGTTACCCACTCCTTTCGGAGCAGGAAACAGTATGCACGATGACCACTTCAGTGTAGCACGCGTGCGGCCCCGGACATCTAAGGGCATCACAGACCTGTTATTGCTCTGTTTCGTGCGGCTGCGAGCGCCGCTTGTCCCTCTAAGAAGTCCTTACAGTGCTACAGCATCCTTACCCTAGCCAATTCTGTAGGCTAATAGCAGCAGAGCCCTCAACAGCCGAAACCATCAAGAGATACTACCACCCACAGGTTGACTAAGGGGGAGTACTGCAGTGTAAACTGCAAGTCTATTTAGTAGGCTAGAGTCTCGTTCGTTATCGGAATTAACCAGACAAATCACTCCACCAACTAAGAACGGCCATGCACCACCACCCACTGAATCAAGAAAGAGCTCTCAATCTGTCAATCCTCTCAGTGTCCGGGCCGGGTGAGTTTTCCCGTGTTGAGTCAAATTAAGCCGCAAGCTCCACTCCTGGTGGTGCCCTTCCGTCAATTCCTTTAAGTTTCAGCTTTGCAACCATACTTCCCCCGGAACCCAAAAACTTTGGTTTCCCGGAAGCTTCCATTCGAGTCATGAAATTAGTTACTCAGAATGATCGCTGGTTGGCATCGTTTATGGTTAGAACTAGGGCGGTATCTGATCGCCTTCGAACCTCTAACTTTCGTTCTTGATTAATGAAAACATTCTTGGCAAATGCTTTCGCTGTAGTTTGTCTTGCGACGGTCCAAGAATTTCACCTCTAGCGCCGCAATACAAATGCCCCCGTCTGTCCCTCTTAATCATTACCTTGGATTCTTAAGACCAACAAAATAGAACCAAGGTCCTATTCCATTATTCCATGCAAGATCATTCAAGTTAAGGTAGTGGTACGCATCATATAGATGGTTGACCATACCGTTTTTAGGCACCTCTTTCGAGGTTTTGGACGCCTGCTTTGAGCACTCTGATTTTTTCAAGGTAAAAGTCTCGATCGCTTGAATCAACACTCGGTAAAGAGCATTGATAGCAAATATCGAGCAATTTTCTGTCTAAACACTATGAATGTAACCACCAGGAAAGAGGAATGAAGGTTCAAGCAAGCATCCGTAGACACAAGCAAGAAACCTAACATCACCATCTAACCCTTTAATCAGTGGACCCCATAGGTTCGACTGAAATCCAACTACGAGCTTTTTAACCGCAGCAACTTTAATATACGCTATTGGAGCTGGAATTACCGCGGCTGCTGGCACCAGACTTGCCCTCCAATAGATCCTCGTTAAAGGATTTAAATTGTACTCATTCCAATTACGGGGCCTCAATAGAGTCCCGTATTGTTATTTTTCGTCACTACATCCCCGTACTGGGATTGTGTAATTTGCGCGCCTGCTGCCTTCCTTAGATGTGGTAGCCGTTTCTCAGGCTCCCTCTCCGGAATCGAACCCTAATTCCCCGTTACCCGTTACAACCATGGTAGGCGCATAACCTACCATCGACAGTTGATAAGGCAGTTGCTTGAGGGATACATCGTCGGCTCAGAGGCCATACGATTTGCTCAGTTATTCAGAGTCATCACAAGAAATGCAACCGAAGTTGCTAAGATCCCCACTGCTAGTCCTTAGACAGCGACCGAAATCACTGAACAGGGTTCTAGGTGAATAAGAATCATTGGTCTTGTACTAATAAATGCGATCCTTCCGTCAGCAAGCTGAGGTTGGAACACTTGTTCATGTATTAGCTCTAGAATTACCACAGTTATCCATGTAAAAAAGAATATCCGAGGAACCGTAACTGATTTAATGAGCCATTCGCGGTTTCACTTTATAAACAGTATGTACTTAGACATGCATGGCTTAATCTTTGAGACAAGCATATGACTACTGGCAGGATCAACCAGGTAACTTGATGTTTTAGCAAAGTAAAATGCTAAACAAGTTGTTTTTGCAGCTATAAATACGATATCCTCAGCTAACAACCAGCAAGTGGATGCTAACTTTAACGAGGTATCGAGATTTATGTCGTGCATTAAGATAATTCTGCAGAAAGCTCTTTAGAATCCATCTTCTTCCACTAAAATGTGCAAGCACATCTAGCAGGAGTAACCATTGCTGGGTACGTTTGCAAGTCAACTAAACAGCATAGTATTATAACCGCTTGATACCAATTTCTTGGATCAATCTGCGGTCTGCTTTGCACAAGCAGAGCTCAATACTAATACTGCTCACTCTGTTGAGTGACTAGTTTGAACATATATGCAAGATATGAAGTCTGATAGCATTAAAGCCCAACTCTCATAGATATTGTCAGTCGTACCAAGGAAGACCTTAGGTCTTGCAGGTACTCTACCTTTGTATAATAGTGTGTGGTGATAAGATGATTGACGATCCAAACCCATTCAGGCCCGTCTCTTCAACCACCAAACATCAACAGAATAACAGGAATAGATGCGTGAACAGCTACAGTCTGGACCATACCACTGCTTGATGCATTGACTTATCCATAACCGTAGACAATCACTTACCTCCCCATCAACTACTGATGGTTGCTTCTCTCAATTCAGCAACTACACTCACCACATATAACACAATAAATCTGGTTGTGATCTAAAACCTCTTTTTCTGAAAATTAGACTAAGTCCGTGTCTATTTTTGACACCCAATAACTTTTGAACCATAAGGTCAATCGCGATCATGTTTTTCGGGGTAATATCCCAGTAGTGCCGACTATCGCATGCGCTTATTAATGACCTAAATTACTAAACGCAAGTGGCCTAAAATCGCGCCAATTCGAACATTCTCATTGCTTTTATGGGCTCAACCATTAAAGGCGATTTCCTCTGGTACCAACAGCACGAACTCGATCAAAATTACGCAATCATTAGTTGACCTAATGCTGATAATGTCCAAAAGATTTGGTACCGTGAATCGACCTCGTTCTTCCGTTA
>NW_028315837.1:400500-403000 GCF_039701765.1 Tetranychus urticae
GGCGGGTAACCTCACCTGATCTGAGATCAAAAATATTGATTAAGTTGATTAATGTTTATTTGTGTTGTTTGCAAGCAAGCAACGTAAATCTACTTTAATGTTTGCACAAATTTTGCCTTTGCATTACTTCTTAGGTCTGCTTTAACAGCATGAAATAGCTACTATTTGTACGATTTATACAAGTGCAAGAAGATTCATCAGTTAACAGGTTAGTTGATCACCATAGTTATCTGCAATACGACTTTAGCGTCGTCAGATAGGCGACTAACCTTAGAATCTCATGCTAGTATCTATTCATATATACTGCTTGCAGAGATGAAATATGCATTGTACACAAAATTTATCATGTGAAACAAGTAGATTTGAGATTCTCCTTACTAAATTGCAACGAATTGCAATTAAGAAAAGGAATAAAACATCAAGATTCATGCATATAAATATACAATCCTCTCAAAACAATGCATATATGGTAGTATGCAAGTGTTTTGTTGATTATTTTACATCTCAACTCTCAGACAGATGTGACCTCGGAAAAGACCCGAAAGCCGCAATGTGCGTTGGAAGCTCAAGTGCTCGGCGTGTCCTGCAATTCGCACCGATTATCGTAGCTAGCTACGTTCTTCATCGATTGGTAATTCGAGTGATCCACCGCTTGAAGATGTATCTTTGCCACCGTGGGACTTTTAATAAGTATCCTAAATCTGCATTGAGAGGGTTTGAAAACAATTGTATGCAGTTTATAAAAACCATAGTTGTCTTTACTTAGTTAGGCGAAGAAGTGTAAAACTTCCTTCTTTAAACCTTGCCGTCAGCATAAGCTGAAGACTTGAACAGGTACCAAGTATGTAGCAAGACAGGCTTTTCATTATAAACTACAATTGTTTTGCAAAAAGAAATTATGGCTATCGTTAGATAACCCTCACTCTTTGTTGCATTGGATAATGAAAGATGGATGTATGAATGAACGAATGTAATGCAAGTTAGAATCATGTTGCAATGGCTAAATGTTTGCATTAAACATTCACAATTGCGACTCTAATGCAAATACAATTCAATTGCATTCACCATATTAGCATCTACAATATCACTATGCAGAGTGTTTGATTGTTTGAAGGTTGTATTTCTCTTATAATAAGAGGGTAATACGTTAATGATCCTTCCGCAGGTTCACCTACGGAAACCTTGTTACGACTTTTACTTCCTCTAAATGATCAAGTTTGAACATCTTTCCAGCACAATCCGACCACTAGTTTCCCAATGGTCTGGATTGACCAGTCCGAAGTCCTCACTAAATCATTCAATCGGTAGTAGCGACGGGCGGTGTGTACAAAGGGCAGGGACGTAATCAACGCAAGCTAATGACTCACGCTTACTGGGAATTCCTCGTTCATGGGCAATAATTACAATGCCCAATCCCCATCACGAAATGGGTTCAAGCGGTTACCCACTCCTTTCGGAGCAGGAAACAGTATGCACGATGACCACTTCAGTGTAGCACGCGTGCGGCCCCGGACATCTAAGGGCATCACAGACCTGTTATTGCTCTGTTTCGTGCGGCTGCGAGCGCCGCTTGTCCCTCTAAGAAGTCCTTACAGTGCTACAGCATCCTTACCCTAGCCAATTCTGTAGGCTAATAGCAGCAGAGCCCTCAACAGCCGAAACCATCAAGAGATACTACCACCCACAGGTTGACTAAGGGGGAGTACTGCAGTGTAAACTGCAAGTCTATTTAGTAGGCTAGAGTCTCGTTCGTTATCGGAATTAACCAGACAAATCACTCCACCAACTAAGAACGGCCATGCACCACCACCCACTGAATCAAGAAAGAGCTCTCAATCTGTCAATCCTCTCAGTGTCCGGGCCGGGTGAGTTTTCCCGTGTTGAGTCAAATTAAGCCGCAAGCTCCACTCCTGGTGGTGCCCTTCCGTCAATTCCTTTAAGTTTCAGCTTTGCAACCATACTTCCCCCGGAACCCAAAAACTTTGGTTTCCCGGAAGCTTCCATTCGAGTCATGAAATTAGTTACTCAGAATGATCGCTGGTTGGCATCGTTTATGGTTAGAACTAGGGCGGTATCTGATCGCCTTCGAACCTCTAACTTTCGTTCTTGATTAATGAAAACATTCTTGGCAAATGCTTTCGCTGTAGTTTGTCTTGCGACGGTCCAAGAATTTCACCTCTAGCGCCGCAATACAAATGCCCCCGTCTGTCCCTCTTAATCATTACCTTGGATTCTTAAGACCAACAAAATAGAACCAAGGTCCTATTCCATTATTCCATGCAAGATCATTCAAGTTAAGGTAGTGGTACGCATCATATAGATGGTTGACCATACCGTTTTTAGGCACCTCTTTCGAGGTTTTGGACGCCTGCTTTGAGCACTCTGATTTTTTCAAGGTAAAAGTCTCGATCGCTTGAATCAACACTCGGTAAAGAGCATTGATAGCAAATATCGAGCAATTTTCTGTCTAAACACTATGAATGTAACCACCAGGAAAGAG
>NW_028315837.1:410500-413000 GCF_039701765.1 Tetranychus urticae
TCGTTAGATAACCCTCACTCTTTGTTGCATTGGATAATGAAAGATGGATGTATGAATGAACGAATGTAATGCAAGTTAGAATCATGTTGCAATGGCTAAATGTTTGCATTAAACATTCACAATTGCGACTCTAATGCAAATACAATTCAATTGCATTCACCATATTAGCATCTACAATATCACTATGCAGAGTGTTTGATTGTTTGAAGGTTGTATTTCTCTTATAATAAGAGGGTAATACGTTAATGATCCTTCCGCAGGTTCACCTACGGAAACCTTGTTACGACTTTTACTTCCTCTAAATGATCAAGTTTGAACATCTTTCCAGCACAATCCGACCACTAGTTTCCCAATGGTCTGGATTGACCAGTCCGAAGTCCTCACTAAATCATTCAATCGGTAGTAGCGACGGGCGGTGTGTACAAAGGGCAGGGACGTAATCAACGCAAGCTAATGACTCACGCTTACTGGGAATTCCTCGTTCATGGGCAATAATTACAATGCCCAATCCCCATCACGAAATGGGTTCAAGCGGTTACCCACTCCTTTCGGAGCAGGAAACAGTATGCACGATGACCACTTCAGTGTAGCACGCGTGCGGCCCCGGACATCTAAGGGCATCACAGACCTGTTATTGCTCTGTTTCGTGCGGCTGCGAGCGCCGCTTGTCCCTCTAAGAAGTCCTTACAGTGCTACAGCATCCTTACCCTAGCCAATTCTGTAGGCTAATAGCAGCAGAGCCCTCAACAGCCGAAACCATCAAGAGATACTACCACCCACAGGTTGACTAAGGGGGAGTACTGCAGTGTAAACTGCAAGTCTATTTAGTAGGCTAGAGTCTCGTTCGTTATCGGAATTAACCAGACAAATCACTCCACCAACTAAGAACGGCCATGCACCACCACCCACTGAATCAAGAAAGAGCTCTCAATCTGTCAATCCTCTCAGTGTCCGGGCCGGGTGAGTTTTCCCGTGTTGAGTCAAATTAAGCCGCAAGCTCCACTCCTGGTGGTGCCCTTCCGTCAATTCCTTTAAGTTTCAGCTTTGCAACCATACTTCCCCCGGAACCCAAAAACTTTGGTTTCCCGGAAGCTTCCATTCGAGTCATGAAATTAGTTACTCAGAATGATCGCTGGTTGGCATCGTTTATGGTTAGAACTAGGGCGGTATCTGATCGCCTTCGAACCTCTAACTTTCGTTCTTGATTAATGAAAACATTCTTGGCAAATGCTTTCGCTGTAGTTTGTCTTGCGACGGTCCAAGAATTTCACCTCTAGCGCCGCAATACAAATGCCCCCGTCTGTCCCTCTTAATCATTACCTTGGATTCTTAAGACCAACAAAATAGAACCAAGGTCCTATTCCATTATTCCATGCAAGATCATTCAAGTTAAGGTAGTGGTACGCATCATATAGATGGTTGACCATACCGTTTTTAGGCACCTCTTTCGAGGTTTTGGACGCCTGCTTTGAGCACTCTGATTTTTTCAAGGTAAAAGTCTCGATCGCTTGAATCAACACTCGGTAAAGAGCATTGATAGCAAATATCGAGCAATTTTCTGTCTAAACACTATGAATGTAACCACCAGGAAAGAGGAATGAAGGTTCAAGCTAGCATCCGTAGACACAAGCAAGAAACCTAACATCACCATCTAACCCTTTAATCAGTGGACCCCATAGGTTCGACTGAAATCCAACTACGAGCTTTTTAACCGCAGCAACTTTAATATACGCTATTGGAGCTGGAATTACCGCGGCTGCTGGCACCAGACTTGCCCTCCAATAGATCCTCGTTAAAGGATTTAAATTGTACTCATTCCAATTACGGGGCCTCAATAGAGTCCCGTATTGTTATTTTTCGTCACTACATCCCCGTACTGGGATTGTGTAATTTGCGCGCCTGCTGCCTTCCTTAGATGTGGTAGCCGTTTCTCAGGCTCCCTCTCCGGAATCGAACCCTAATTCCCCGTTACCCGTTACAACCATGGTAGGCGCATAACCTACCATCGACAGTTGATAAGGCAGTTGCTTGAGGGATACATCGTCGGCTCAGAGGCCATACGATTTGCTCAGTTATTCAGAGTCATCACAAGAAATGCAACCGAAGTTGCTAAGATCCCCACTGCTAGTCCTTAGACAGCGACCGAAATCACTGAACAGGGTTCTAGGTGAATAAGAATCATTGGTCTTGTACTAATAAATGCGATCCTTCCGTCAGCAAGCTGAGGTTGGAACACTTGTTCATGTATTAGCTCTAGAATTACCACAGTTATCCATGTAAAAAAGAATATCCGAGGAACCGTAACTGATTTAATGAGCCATTCGCGGTTTCACTTTATAAACAGTATGTACTTAGACATGCATGGCTTAATCTTTGAGACAAGCATATGACTACTGGCAGGATCAACCAGGTAACTTGATGTTTTAGCAAAGTAAAATGCTAAACAAGTTGTTTTGCAGCTATAAATACGATATCCTCAGATAACAACCAGCAAGTGGAT
>NW_028315837.1:418000-423000 GCF_039701765.1 Tetranychus urticae
AGTTGAACTTCGCACCCATTAGGAGTTTGAGAATAGGTTGAGGCCATTTCGGCCCCAAGACCTCTAATCATTCGCTCTACCGGATGCTACTGGTACTTCCATTGGTGCCAGCTATCCTGAGGGAAACTTCGGAAGAAACCAGCTACTAGACGGTTCGATTAGTCTTTCGCCCCTAAACCCGGATCTGACGATCGATTTGCACGTCAGAATCGCTACAGACCTCCACCAGAGTTTCCTCTGGCTTCATCTTGTCCGGGCTTAGTTCACCATCTTTCGGGTACTAACATATATACTAGTGCTCCGCGAAAATCTCGGTAAAGTGGATATATCACGGGCTGATATTGCGGTATACTCTTACAAGCATACATCATATCAATTTCTTTCAATTCGCCTTTCAAGCCTAAACAAGACTGATCAGCTTGCATACATGTTAGACTCCTTGGTCCGTGTTTCAAGACGGGTCGGATAGAGTACCGATCTACTGACCACAGAATCACTAGGTTAACGTAAGCTTGCCACTTTTACCAACAAACCACCAAAAGCCAGCCAATCCATGAGTTGTTTCAACACCAGGTGAAGAAACAGACATCATCAACGAAAGACTAGTCGGATTCGTCAGAGCAGATGACAAGCATTGTTGACCCTGCATAAGCAGAGATTCATCTCCAATGTGACTGTGGTAACAGTTGCCAACACTAGCTCACAGGCTAAGTCTAATAACGCAAGGAATATTAGTAGCTGTGAAAACTAAATGCTGATTAGGTGTGTGTTTAGTACACCTTGCTGTTATCACTTGAACAAGAGTTTTGCACTCTCCTTCACATTGGTCGTGGTTTGAGCACGAGAGTTGAGAAAATGCACTCCTCATGCACATATTGCACTCCTCCTATCAATACCAAGATCCAAGGGCAGGCTAAAAGTTACCCCTTAACCTACTGATCTTGGAACGCTGTAAAGCATTCTTAGCACTGAATAGAAAAAGGCAACAATACACAAGAGAAGCTGAGTTCTCCTCTCAGCTACACTTCGTGGTTCTATCCGTTTCTCTACAAGCGGTTTCACGTCCTTTTGAACTCTCTCTTCAAAGTACTTTGCAACTTTCCCTCACGGTACTTGTTTGCTATCGATATTACCATCGTATTTAGTCTTAGGAGGAGTTTACCTCCTAATTTGGATTGCACTCTCAAGCAATCTGACTCTATCCGCGACTAAAGCCAGTAATCGATATTCCATTAACCAAGATCTGCCACCGGCCTAGAACCGTCTCTGGGAAGAGGGCCCTTGTCAGAGGGACTTGCAGATTTAGTTGAAATAATCGTGACTCTAGCCATTACGCAGCACCGCTTTCCACCTTTCAATGGAAAACCTTTGCGCCGGACTCATCCCTTTTCACTCGCCGTTACTCAGGGAATCTCATTTGATTTCTTTTCCTCCGCTGAATTATATGCTTAAATTCGGCGGGTAACCTCACCTGATCTGAGATCAAAAATATTGATTAAGTTGATTAATGTTTATTTGTGTTGTTTGCAAGCAAGCAACGTAAATCTACTTTAATGTTTGCACAAATTTTGCCTTTGCATTACTTCTTAGGTCTGCTTTAACAGCATGAAATAGCTACTATTTGTACGATTTATACAAGTGCAAGAAGATTCATCAGTTAACAGGTTAGTTGATCACCATAGTTATCTGCAATACGACTTTAGCGTCGTCAGATAGGCGACTAACCTTAGAATCTCATGCTAGTATCTATTCATATATACTGCTTGCAGAGATGAAATATGCATTGTACACAAAATTTATCATGTGAAACAAGTAGATTTGAGATTCTCCTTACTAAATTGCAACGAATTGCAATTAAGAAAAGGAATAAAACATCAAGATTCATGCATATAAATATACAATCCTCTCAAAACAATGCATATATGGTAGTATGCAAGTGTTTTGTTGATTATTTTACATCTCAACTCTCAGACAGATGTGACCTCGGAAAAGACCCGAAAGCCGCAATGTGCGTTGGAAGCTCAAGTGCTCGGCGTGTCCTGCAATTCGCACCGATTATCGTAGCTAGCTACGTTCTTCATCGATTGGTAATTCGAGTGATCCACCGCTTGAAGATGTATCTTTGCCACCGTGGGACTTTTAATAAGTATCCTAAATCTGCATTGAGAGGGTTTGAAAACAATTGTATGCAGTTTATAAAAACCATAGTTGTCTTTACTTAGTTAGGCGAAGAAGTGTAAAACTTCCTTCTTTAAACCTTGCCGTCAGCATAAGCTGAAGACTTGAACAGGTACCAAGTATGTAGCAAGACAGGCTTTTCATTATAAACTACAATTGTTTTGCAAAAAGAAATTATGGCTATCGTTAGATAACCCTCACTCTTTGTTGCATTGGATAATGAAAGATGGATGTATGAATGAACGAATGTAATGCAAGTTAGAATCATGTTGCAATGGCTAAATGTTTGCATTAAACATTCACAATTGCGACTCTAATGCAAATACAATTCAATTGCATTCACCATATTAGCATCTACAATATCACTATGCAGAGTGTTTGATTGTTTGAAGGTTGTATTTCTCTTATAATAAGAGGGTAATACGTTAATGATCCTTCCGCAGGTTCACCTACGGAAACCTTGTTACGACTTTTACTTCCTCTAAATGATCAAGTTTGAACATCTTTCCAGCACAATCCGACCACTAGTTTCCCAATGGTCTGGATTGACCAGTCCGAAGTCCTCACTAAATCATTCAATCGGTAGTAGCGACGGGCGGTGTGTACAAAGGGCAGGGACGTAATCAACGCAAGCTAATGACTCACGCTTACTGGGAATTCCTCGTTCATGGGCAATAATTACAATGCCCAATCCCCATCACGAAATGGGTTCAAGCGGTTACCCACTCCTTTCGGAGCAGGAAACAGTATGCACGATGACCACTTCAGTGTAGCACGCGTGCGGCCCCGGACATCTAAGGGCATCACAGACCTGTTATTGCTCTGTTTCGTGCGGCTGCGAGCGCCGCTTGTCCCTCTAAGAAGTCCTTACAGTGCTACAGCATCCTTACCCTAGCCAATTCTGTAGGCTAATAGCAGCAGAGCCCTCAACAGCCGAAACCATCAAGAGATACTACCACCCACAGGTTGACTAAGGGGGAGTACTGCAGTGTAAACTGCAAGTCTATTTAGTAGGCTAGAGTCTCGTTCGTTATCGGAATTAACCAGACAAATCACTCCACCAACTAAGAACGGCCATGCACCACCACCCACTGAATCAAGAAAGAGCTCTCAATCTGTCAATCCTCTCAGTGTCCGGGCCGGGTGAGTTTTCCCGTGTTGAGTCAAATTAAGCCGCAAGCTCCACTCCTGGTGGTGCCCTTCCGTCAATTCCTTTAAGTTTCAGCTTTGCAACCATACTTCCCCCGGAACCCAAAAACTTTGGTTTCCCGGAAGCTTCCATTCGAGTCATGAAATTAGTTACTCAGAATGATCGCTGGTTGGCATCGTTTATGGTTAGAACTAGGGCGGTATCTGATCGCCTTCGAACCTCTAACTTTCGTTCTTGATTAATGAAAACATTCTTGGCAAATGCTTTCGCTGTAGTTTGTCTTGCGACGGTCCAAGAATTTCACCTCTAGCGCCGCAATACAAATGCCCCCGTCTGTCCCTCTTAATCATTACCTTGGATTCTTAAGACCAACAAAATAGAACCAAGGTCCTATTCCATTATTCCATGCAAGATCATTCAAGTTAAGGTAGTGGTACGCATCATATAGATGGTTGACCATACCGTTTTTAGGCACCTCTTTCGAGGTTTTGGACGCCTGCTTTGAGCACTCTGATTTTTTCAAGGTAAAAGTCTCGATCGCTTGAATCAACACTCGGTAAAGAGCATTGATAGCAAATATCGAGCAATTTTCTGTCTAAACACTATGAATGTAACCACCAGGAAAGAGGAATGAAGGTTCAAGCTAGCATCCGTAGACACAAGCAAGAAACCTAACATCACCATCTAACCCTTTAATCAGTGGACCCCATAGGTTCGACTGAAATCCAACTACGAGCTTTTTAACCGCAGCAACTTTAATATACGCTATTGGAGCTGGAATTACCGCGGCTGCTGGCACCAGACTTGCCCTCCAATAGATCCTCGTTAAAGGATTTAAATTGTACTCATTCCAATTACGGGGCCTCAATAGAGTCCCGTATTGTTATTTTTCGTCACTACATCCCCGTACTGGGATTGTGTAATTTGCGCGCCTGCTGCCTTCCTTAGATGTGGTAGCCGTTTCTCAGGCTCCCTCTCCGGAATCGAACCCTAATTCCCCGTTACCCGTTACAACCATGGTAGGCGCATAACCTACCATCGACAGTTGATAAGGCAGTTGCTTGAGGGATACATCGTCGGCTCAGAGGCCATACGATTTGCTCAGTTATTCAGAGTCATCACAAGAAATGCAACCGAAGTTGCTAAGATCCCCACTGCTAGTCCTTAGACAGCGACCGAAATCACTGAACAGGGTTCTAGGTGAATAAGAATCATTGGTCTTGTACTAATAAATGCGATCCTTCCGTCAGCAAGCTGAGGTTGGAACACTTGTTCATGTATTAGCTCTAGAATTACCACAGTTATCCATGTAAAAAAGAATATCCGAGGAACCGTAACTGATTTAATGAGCCATTCGCGGTTTCACTTTATAAACAGTATGTACTTAGACATGCATGGCTTAATCTTTGAGACAAGCATATGACTACTGGCAGGATCAACCAGGTAACTTGATGTTTTAGCAAAGTAAAATGCTAAACAAGTTGTTTTGCAGCTATAAATACGATATCCTCAGATAACAACCAGCAAGTGGATGCTAACTTTAATGAGGTATCGAGATTTATGTCGTGCATTAAGATGATTCCGCAGAAATCTCTTTAGAATCCATCTTCTTCCACTAGAATATGCAAGCATATCTAGCAGGAGTAACCATTGCTGGGTACGTTTGCAAGTC
>NW_028315837.1:428000-438000 GCF_039701765.1 Tetranychus urticae
CATATATACTAGTGCTCCGCGAAAATCTCGGTAAAGTGGATATATCACGGGCTGATATTGCGGTATACTCTTACAAGCATACATCATATCAATTTCTTTCAATTCGCCTTTCAAGCCTAAACAAGACTGATCAGCTTGCATACATGTTAGACTCCTTGGTCCGTGTTTCAAGACGGGTCGGATAGAGTACCGATCTACTGACCACAGAATCACTAGGTTAACGTAAGCTTGCCACTTTTACCAACAAACCACCAAAAGCCAGCCAATCCATGAGTTGTTTCAACACCAGGTGAAGAAACAGACATCATCAACGAAAGACTAGTCGGATTCGTCAGAGCAGATGACAAGCATTGTTGACCCTGCATAAGCAGAGATTCATCTCCAATGTGACTGTGGTAACAGTTGCCAACACTAGCTCACAGGCTAAGTCTAATAACGCAAGGAATATTAGTAGCTGTGAAAACTAAATGCTGATTAGGTGTGTGTTTAGTACACCTTGCTGTTATCACTTGAACAAGAGTTTTGCACTCTCCTTCACATTGGTCGTGGTTTGAGCACGAGAGTTGAGAAAATGCACTCCTCATGCACATATTGCACTCCTCCTATCAATACCAAGATCCAAGGGCAGGCTAAAAGTTACCCCTTAACCTACTGATCTTGGAACGCTGTAAAGCATTCTTAGCACTGAATAGAAAAAGGCAACAATACACAAGAGAAGCTGAGTTCTCCTCTCAGCTACACTTCGTGGTTCTATCCGTTTCTCTACAAGCGGTTTCACGTCCTTTTGAACTCTCTCTTCAAAGTACTTTGCAACTTTCCCTCACGGTACTTGTTTGCTATCGATATTACCATCGTATTTAGTCTTAGGAGGAGTTTACCTCCTAATTTGGATTGCACTCTCAAGCAATCTGACTCTATCCGCGACTAAAGCCAGTAATCGATATTCCATTAACCAAGATCTGCCACCGGCCTAGAACCGTCTCTGGGAAGAGGGCCCTTGTCAGAGGGACTTGCAGATTTAGTTGAAATAATCGTGACTCTAGCCATTACGCAGCACCGCTTTCCACCTTTCAATGGAAAACCTTTGCGCCGGACTCATCCCTTTTCACTCGCCGTTACTCAGGGAATCTCATTTGATTTCTTTTCCTCCGCTGAATTATATGCTTAAATTCGGCGGGTAACCTCACCTGATCTGAGATCAAAAATATTGATTAAGTTGATTAATGTTTATTTGTGTTGTTTGCAAGCAAGCAACGTAAATCTACTTTAATGTTTGCACAAATTTTGCCTTTGCATTACTTCTTAGGTCTGCTTTAACAGCATGAAATAGCTACTATTTGTACGATTTATACAAGTGCAAGAAGATTCATCAGTTAACAGGTTAGTTGATCACCATAGTTATCTGCAATACGACTTTAGCGTCGTCAGATAGGCGACTAACCTTAGAATCTCATGCTAGTATCTATTCATATATACTGCTTGCAGAGATGAAATATGCATTGTACACAAAATTTATCATGTGAAACAAGTAGATTTGAGATTCTCCTTACTAAATTGCAACGAATTGCAATTAAGAAAAGGAATAAAACATCAAGATTCATGCATATAAATATACAATCCTCTCAAAACAATGCATATATGGTAGTATGCAAGTGTTTTGTTGATTATTTTACATCTCAACTCTCAGACAGATGTGACCTCGGAAAAGACCCGAAAGCCGCAATGTGCGTTGGAAGCTCAAGTGCTCGGCGTGTCCTGCAATTCGCACCGATTATCGTAGCTAGCTACGTTCTTCATCGATTGGTAATTCGAGTGATCCACCGCTTGAAGATGTATCTTTGCCACCGTGGGACTTTTAATAAGTATCCTAAATCTGCATTGAGAGGGTTTGAAAACAATTGTATGCAGTTTATAAAAACCATAGTTGTCTTTACTTAGTTAGGCGAAGAAGTGTAAAACTTCCTTCTTTAAACCTTGCCGTCAGCATAAGCTGAAGACTTGAACAGGTACCAAGTATGTAGCAAGACAGGCTTTTCATTATAAACTACAATTGTTTTGCAAAAAGAAATTATGGCTATCGTTAGATAACCCTCACTCTTTGTTGCATTGGATAATGAAAGATGGATGTATGAATGAACGAATGTAATGCAAGTTAGAATCATGTTGCAATGGCTAAATGTTTGCATTAAACATTCACAATTGCGACTCTAATGCAAATACAATTCAATTGCATTCACCATATTAGCATCTACAATATCACTATGCAGAGTGTTTGATTGTTTGAAGGTTGTATTTCTCTTATAATAAGAGGGTAATACGTTAATGATCCTTCCGCAGGTTCACCTACGGAAACCTTGTTACGACTTTTACTTCCTCTAAATGATCAAGTTTGAACATCTTTCCAGCACAATCCGACCACTAGTTTCCCAATGGTCTGGATTGACCAGTCCGAAGTCCTCACTAAATCATTCAATCGGTAGTAGCGACGGGCGGTGTGTACAAAGGGCAGGGACGTAATCAACGCAAGCTAATGACTCACGCTTACTGGGAATTCCTCGTTCATGGGCAATAATTACAATGCCCAATCCCCATCACGAAATGGGTTCAAGCGGTTACCCACTCCTTTCGGAGCAGGAAACAGTATGCACGATGACCACTTCAGTGTAGCACGCGTGCGGCCCCGGACATCTAAGGGCATCACAGACCTGTTATTGCTCTGTTTCGTGCGGCTGCGAGCGCCGCTTGTCCCTCTAAGAAGTCCTTACAGTGCTACAGCATCCTTACCCTAGCCAATTCTGTAGGCTAATAGCAGCAGAGCCCTCAACAGCCGAAACCATCAAGAGATACTACCACCCACAGGTTGACTAAGGGGGAGTACTGCAGTGTAAACTGCAAGTCTATTTAGTAGGCTAGAGTCTCGTTCGTTATCGGAATTAACCAGACAAATCACTCCACCAACTAAGAACGGCCATGCACCACCACCCACTGAATCAAGAAAGAGCTCTCAATCTGTCAATCCTCTCAGTGTCCGGGCCGGGTGAGTTTTCCCGTGTTGAGTCAAATTAAGCCGCAAGCTCCACTCCTGGTGGTGCCCTTCCGTCAATTCCTTTAAGTTTCAGCTTTGCAACCATACTTCCCCCGGAACCCAAAAACTTTGGTTTCCCGGAAGCTTCCATTCGAGTCATGAAATTAGTTACTCAGAATGATCGCTGGTTGGCATCGTTTATGGTTAGAACTAGGGCGGTATCTGATCGCCTTCGAACCTCTAACTTTCGTTCTTGATTAATGAAAACATTCTTGGCAAATGCTTTCGCTGTAGTTTGTCTTGCGACGGTCCAAGAATTTCACCTCTAGCGCCGCAATACAAATGCCCCCGTCTGTCCCTCTTAATCATTACCTTGGATTCTTAAGACCAACAAAATAGAACCAAGGTCCTATTCCATTATTCCATGCAAGATCATTCAAGTTAAGGTAGTGGTACGCATCATATAGATGGTTGACCATACCGTTTTTAGGCACCTCTTTCGAGGTTTTGGACGCCTGCTTTGAGCACTCTGATTTTTTCAAGGTAAAAGTCTCGATCGCTTGAATCAACACTCGGTAAAGAGCATTGATAGCAAATATCGAGCAATTTTCTGTCTAAACACTATGAATGTAACCACCAGGAAAGAGGAATGAAGGTTCAAGCTAGCATCCGTAGACACAAGCAAGAAACCTAACATCACCATCTAACCCTTTAATCAGTGGACCCCATAGGTTCGACTGAAATCCAACTACGAGCTTTTTAACCGCAGCAACTTTAATATACGCTATTGGAGCTGGAATTACCGCGGCTGCTGGCACCAGACTTGCCCTCCAATAGATCCTCGTTAAAGGATTTAAATTGTACTCATTCCAATTACGGGGCCTCAATAGAGTCCCGTATTGTTATTTTTCGTCACTACATCCCCGTACTGGGATTGTGTAATTTGCGCGCCTGCTGCCTTCCTTAGATGTGGTAGCCGTTTCTCAGGCTCCCTTGCCGGAATCGAACCCTAATTCCCCGTTACCCGTTACAACCATGGTAGGCGCATAACCTACCATCGACAGTTGATAAGGCAGTTGCTTGAGGGATACATCGTCGGCTCAGAGGCCATACGATTTGCTCAGTTATTCAGAGTCATCACAAGAAATGCAACCGAAGTTGCTAAGATCCCCACTGCTAGTCCTTAGACAGCGACCGAAATCACTGAACAGGGTTTTAGGTGAATAAGAATCATTGGTCTTGTACTAATAAATGCGATCCTTCCGTCAGCAAGCTGAGGTTGGAACACTTGTTCATGTATTAGCTCTAGAATTACCACAGTTATCCATGTAAAAAAGAATATCCGAGGAACCGTAACTGATTTAATGAGCCCTAACATAAGTCGGCCCGCCACCACCCCACTGCTTTCAACTCGTGAGAGTTATTTTTGCAGTGGCGACTTTTTCTTCTAAGCTAATAACACATCGTTGTGTGTCTCTATGTCTGAATTTCTGAAATGTTATGGCTCTGTTAGTAATAAAAACAACTAGAAGGGGCGTTAAAAGTTTTGGCTCCCGCTTCGGTTTCGGAGCACACATAAGTTTCTAAGTTACCTGCTTTTGCTCAGTCGTGTACAAGTACATGGGTTTGTTTCCAAAATTGGGCATCACCACTCGACTGCTGGCTCAGTTGTTTCCTCAGGCCTCCTGACTTAACAGAAAACAGCCTTTGCATACTAACTCCAGTTCAAAACTCCGAATTTCTCTCGTGAACGAGGTTCCTTCTTTATCTTGAACTGCTTTTCAAGCTACGTTTCCCTAGGCCTTCTGATCTAACAAAATGTAGCCCAAGCATACTCTCACTCTACTAAATCGTCCAGTCAGACAAGTCTGACCAGGTAACCAGCGTACTTATGCGGATATCCTTTACCTAGAGGGAGGAGTTTATTAAATTAAAGGAGATGATGAGAGTTAGTCTTCGAGGTCAAGTGAGTGTATAGGCTCACCGGACCTCTAAATGTATATGTTAAAGATTATTGTTGTGAAGGGTCGTGAGACCTGCTCATTTACCTTCACTTGTTAAAACTGTAAGAAAAATAATTAATTAATAAATCTGAAAATGAAAAATAATAATTAGTGTAAATAAAGATAAGTATTGTAGAATTAATTAACAGACCAGTTCAACAAAGTGTATAGTTGGTTGACTGGATTTCTCTTTCGATTGCTGCAATTCGAGATGGACACTGAGAGTCATTTGCCTTGTGTTCGTATGATGGCTTCTTCGACAACTTGCAGTTAATACAAGTCGGTTTCGCGGACAAGTTTGGACATTGTTCAAATCTATGATCTTCACTGCAATGACTACATTTCTCAGTTCTTGTGCACCTGCTAGACGCATGACCAAAGCCTTGGCATTTGAAGCACCTTCGAAGTCTAAAGAAATCATCGACTCTGCATCTTTGATAATCGATGTAGAGCATATGTTTTTCCAAAATTCGTTTTCTTACTCTTGGACTTGCTTCAATTACCCAATCCACTGAACTCCGATTCTTGTCACCAGTCTTGAAAGCTAATTTCAGTCCACCCTCAAATTCATCATCCGAGAGGTCACTGAAATTCTGATTTTTGATTGCTGTCTTGAGGTTGGCTAAAGGAATATCTTTAGGTATATTTCTAACAATCATCTTCGGATTTTTGAGTTCTTCTTTCTTGATGTTAAAATGGCTGCTGGTACCTGATTGGTTAAGGAGAAAAGAGATGGTGGCTTCATCCGAAGTTTTGACAATAAGAAGAGGATTGCTAAAGACCATTCGAATGCTGTCTAATTTGAGCTTATTGCCTATTGGGTCTAATTTTCTCAGAAAGTCCATTCTCAGAACTTTGACGTCACTACAAGCTGACTTAGATTTTATAGTGAATGTTGACAAGTTCAATGTTCTGCCGGCAATAACTGTTTTTCTAACAGCTGATGCAAAACTTTTTATAGGCTTAGCGACAATTGTGGCTATTGGAGTTGGTTGTTGGACTAGCTGCTGAGTATTCAATTTTTCATTCATTTGCGAGTTTGACTTTGTCAGCTGGTCTACTTTGCAGCTGATGCTCTCAAGTGTGTCGACTTTCTGACTCATTTCACCTACTTCTGAGTAGGCTTCAGCTGTTAATGTTGTCAATTTCGAAAGGTGCTCACTGACTGTGCTTAGTTTGTCTATTCTGACGTGTATCTTCTCAATTTCACGATGTGCCTTAACATAACCGGCATGTTCAGCTCTGACTTTAAAGAGTTCATTTTTCAAGGAATTGGCTATTGCGGCAACAGAATTAAACTTATCGAGAATAAAGTCTGAGTTTTTCTTACTAATCTTATTACTTTCTTGTAAGCAGAAACTTGTGAGCTCTGCTTGTATGCATTCAATTTTTTTCACTTCTTCTCTATCCGCCATAGCTCTCATAAGATTTGCACTACCTTCAATTTCTTCATCTGATTCTGACATTTTCTACTTGTTAAATTGAGGTGATGTTATAATAATTGTAATAATGAATAATCTGAAAAGAAAAAGATAATTAATTTGATTAGTGTATAATAATAATATAATAATTTTTGGGTTAAAAGTGGTCGCCAGGACACGGCCCCCCTGGCTAAATTTTTAGATTAAGAGAATCTCAAGGACGATGCAAATATAAATCGAGTGGTAATTATAGATATTTGATAATTTGATAACTTGATAACTTGATAATTTGATAATTTGATAATTTGATAATAATTTGATAATTTGATAATAATTTGATAATTTGATAATTTGATATTTTTAATTTGACTTGAAATTTTTGAGAAAAACTACAAGTCACCTTTGAGGCAATGGGTTCACTCTCTATTTGCATTCGCCAGGAATCTCGGCATGTCTAGGGGTTTTGATGTTAATAATTACCGGTGCAATTCAATGCACAACTCGGGCTTTCACCTTGTACCGATGATGTACTCAACAAGACTTCTCTCCTCCGTGAAGGGTCCATCTTGATAATCCATCAAAGGAACTCAGCTAAAACCTAAACAACCTGCTGAGAATCACTGAATTCGTCCTCATTATATCCAGACCAAAGTCCGAACATAACTCAGAATTCTCAACCCAACAGACTGATACTGGACTTTCACCTTGAACCGCTGGTGTACCCAACAAGACTTCACACCTCCGAAGAGGGTCCATCTTGATGAATTCATCAAGGGAACTCAGCTAAGTCATACACTACCTATCTTGCAACTAGCATCACTGAGTTCGTCATCATTACATTCAAACCGAAGTCCGAACATAACTCTGAATTCTCAACTAGCTGACAAGATCTAAGAGCTTTTCTTCACAATCACTGAACATTATACCGTGTCTCTCCGTAAAGAAACAACTTGGTACAAGTCAGCTCATGATAAGAGCTACCCTTAGTGCTGTCTACAGTCTATCTTGCAACTCAGAATCATTGAATTCGTCATCATTACGTCCAGACAAAACCGGACATAACTCAGAAATCTCAACTAAGTCCACAAGATATAAACTAAGTCCTATTCCTTACGAAACCTAACATCCGGGTATTTCAACGACAAGATAAGGTGCTTCACTTCGGGTTCAGATAACCCTAGGATCAGCCTAACAAAAACCACCGGTAAGCGCAATCTTTAGCCTAGATATTCAGTTGGATGATTCGGGACGTTATCCCTTATGGTTCGACGGATCGAGGAAAGTCAACCCGGTCAAAGACTGGAAGAACCACAAGGTATTAGCAATTAGAAAACAGCACTAAACCATCTCTTCATGCACCCCTCCGTGTTTTTAAGCACGCTTATCCTCCCTTTCGGACTTATACTGGAATTAAACAGAACTATTACCCTCTGGTTGAGTCAATGGGCGAACCAAAACACCAATATGTTGAGGGGCTGTAGTCAGCCGTTCACGTAACCAGTGACACTCTCCGTTAGCCAACAAATGGTACGTATGAGCTGCCGTTCTCTAGTTTCTAGCCACACCTCGTAGAGGCGATTGCGTTCACCCCTAGACACGCCGGAACCTTAGCCAAATTCTTCACCAAACAAGAACCCAATCCTCGCAGGGACTTGCGAGTTTGTAAAAGAGTCTAGTGACTCATGTATTCGTGTTTCGCGCTTCCGGGTTGAAACAATGAATAAAAAATAGAAAACGAGTATTTGCTACAATTTGAGGATTTCAAGTTCTTGTTTGGACACAAAAAGATGGTAGATTCGCTAGGGGCCGTGGCCACTGATTTAATGAGCCATTCGCGGTTTCACTTTATAAACAGTATGTACTTAGACATGCATGGCTTAATCTTTGAGACAAGCATATGACTACTGGCAGGATCAACCAGGTAACTTGATGTTTTAGCAAAGTAAAATGCTAAACAAGTTGTTTTGCAGCTATAAATACGATATCCTCAGATAACAACCAGCAAGTGGATGCTAACTTTAATGAGGTATCGAGATTTATGTCGTGCATTAAGATGATTCCGCAGAAATCTCTTTAGAATCCATCTTCTTCCACTAGAATATGCAAGCATATCTAGCAGGAGTAACCATTGCTGGGTACGTTTGCAAGTCAACTAAACAGCATAGTATTATAACCGCTTGATACCAATTTCTTGGATCAATTTGCGGTCTGCTTTGCACAAGCAGAGCTCAATACTAATACTGCTCACTCTGTTGAGTGACTAGTTTGAACATATATGCAAGATATGAAGTCTGATAGCATTAAAGCCCAACTCTCATAGATATTGTCAGTCGTACCAAGGAAGACCTTAGGTCTTGCAGGTACTCTACCTTTGTATAATAGTGTGTGGTGATAAGATGATTGACGATCCAAACCCATTCAGGCCCGTCTCTTCAACCACCAAACATCAACAGAATAACAGGAATAGATGCGTGAACAGCTACAGTCTGGACCATACCACTGCTTGATGCATTGACTTATCCATAACCGTAGACAATCACTTACCTCCCCATCAACTACTGATGGTTGCTTCTCTCAATTCAGCAACTACACTCACCACATATAACACAATAAATCTGGTTGTGATCTAAAACCTCTTTTTCTGAAAATTAGACTAAGTCCGTGTCTATTTTTGACACCCAATAACTTTTGAACCATAAGGTCAATCGCGATCATGTTTTTCGGGGTAATATCCCAGTAGTGCCGACTATCGCATGCGCTTATTAATGACCTAAATTACTAAACGCAAGTGGCCTAAAATCGCGCCAATTCGAACATTCTCATTGCTTTTATGGGCTCAACCATTAAAGGCGATTTCCTCTGGTACCAACAGCACGAACTCGATCAAAATTACGCAATCATTAGTTGACCTAATGCTGATAATGTCCAAAAGATTTGGTACCGTGAATCGACCTCGTTCTTCCGTTATAATGAGTCATCATCGAAAATCCAGGGGTATGCAAAAAATTTAACATGTAAGTCAATGGAAAAAGTTAAAGTTCGGTTTTTTCCAGGGGTATGCAAAAATTTTTCAGTTTTAAATCAAAACAAGGTTAACTAGCTAAAACCTCGCTAAAATCACCAAAACAGCCCTTTTTTCCATTTTACACCATTTAACATGTAATTCAATGGAAAAAGTTAAAGTTCGGATTTTTCCAGGGGTATGCAAAAAAATTTAACATGTAAGTCAATGGAAAAAGTTAAAGTTCGGTTTTTTCCAGGGGTATGCAAAAATTTTTCAGTTTTAAATCAAAACAAGACTAACTAACTAAAACCTCGCTAAAATCACCAAAACAGCCCTTTTTTCCATTTTACACCATTTAACATGTAATTCAATGGAAAAAGTTAAAGTTCGGTTTTTTCCAGGGGTATGCAAAAATTTTTCAGTTTTAAATCAAAACAAGGTTAACTAGCTAAAACCTCGCTAAAATCACCAAAACAGCCCTTTTTTCCATTTTACACCATTTAACATGTAATTCAATGGAAAAAGTTAAAGTTCGGATTTTTCCAGG
>NW_028315837.1:443000-450500 GCF_039701765.1 Tetranychus urticae
AAATCTACTTTAATGTTTGCACAAATTTTGCCTTTGCATTACTTCTTAGGTCTGCTTTAACAGCATGAAATAGCTACTATTTGTACGATTTATACAAGTGCAAGAAGATTCATCAGTTAACAGGTTAGTTGATCACCATAGTTATCTGCAATACGACTTTAGCGTCGTCAGATAGGCGACTAACCTTAGAATCTCATGCTAGTATCTATTCATATATACTGCTTGCAGAGATGAAATATGCATTGTACACAAAATTTATCATGTGAAACAAGTAGATTTGAGATTCTCCTTACTAAATTGCAACGAATTGCAATTAAGAAAAGGAATAAAACATCAAGATTCATGCATATAAATATACAATCCTCTCAAAACAATGCATATATGGTAGTATGCAAGTGTTTTGTTGATTATTTTACATCTCAACTCTCAGACAGATGTGACCTCGGAAAAGACCCGAAAGCCGCAATGTGCGTTGGAAGCTCAAGTGCTCGGCGTGTCCTGCAATTCGCACCGATTATCGTAGCTAGCTACGTTCTTCATCGATTGGTAATTCGAGTGATCCACCGCTTGAAGATGTATCTTTGCCACCGTGGGACTTTTAATAAGTATCCTAAATCTGCATTGAGAGGGTTTGAAAACAAT
Organism: Tetranychus urticae; assembly: GCF_039701765.1. Lineage (NCBI taxonomy): Eukaryota > Metazoa > Arthropoda > Arachnida > Trombidiformes > Tetranychidae > Tetranychus > Tetranychus urticae. The sequence goes on from NW_028315837.1 coordinate 443,643, forward strand.
TGTATGCAGTTTATAAAAACCATAGTTGTCTTTACTTAGTTAGGCGAAGAAGTGTAAAACTTCCTTCTTTAAACCTTGCCGTCAGCATAAGCTGAAGACTTGAACAGGTACCAAGTATGTAGCAAGACAGGCTTTTCATTATAAACTACAATTGTTTTGCAAAAAGAAATTATGGCTATCGTTAGATAACCCTCACTCTTTGTTGCATTGGATAATGAAAGATGGATGTATGAATGAACGAATGTAATGCAAGTTAGAATCATGTTGCAATGGCTAAATGTTTGCATTAAACATTCACAATTGCGACTCTAATGCAAATACAATTCAATTGCATTCACCATATTAGCATCTACAATATCACTATGCAGAGTGTTTGATTGTTTGAAGGTTGTATTTCTCTTATAATAAGAGGGTAATACGTTAATGATCCTTCCGCAGGTTCACCTACGGAAACCTTGTTACGACTTTTACTTCCTCTAAATGATCAAGTTTGAACATCTTTCCAGCACAATCCGACCACTAGTTTCCCAATGGTCTGGATTGACCAGTCCGAAGTCCTCACTAAATCATTCAATCGGTAGTAGCGACGGGCGGTGTGTACAAAGGGCAGGGACGTAATCAACGCAAGCTAATGACTCACGCTTACTGGGAATTCCTCGTTCATGGGCAATAATTACAATGCCCAATCCCCATCACGAAATGGGTTCAAGCGGTTACCCACTCCTTTCGGAGCAGGAAACAGTATGCACGATGACCACTTCAGTGTAGCACGCGTGCGGCCCCGGACATCTAAGGGCATCACAGACCTGTTATTGCTCTGTTTCGTGCGGCTGCGAGCGCCGCTTGTCCCTCTAAGAAGTCCTTACAGTGCTACAGCATCCTTACCCTAGCCAATTCTGTAGGCTAATAGCAGCAGAGCCCTCAACAGCCGAAACCATCAAGAGATACTACCACCCACAGGTTGACTAAGGGGGAGTACTGCAGTGTAAACTGCAAGTCTATTTAGTAGGCTAGAGTCTCGTTCGTTATCGGAATTAACCAGACAAATCACTCCACCAACTAAGAACGGCCATGCACCACCACCCACTGAATCAAGAAAGAGCTCTCAATCTGTCAATCCTCTCAGTGTCCGGGCCGGGTGAGTTTTCCCGTGTTGAGTCAAATTAAGCCGCAAGCTCCACTCCTGGTGGTGCCCTTCCGTCAATTCCTTTAAGTTTCAGCTTTGCAACCATACTTCCCCCGGAACCCAAAAACTTTGGTTTCCCGGAAGCTTCCATTCGAGTCATGAAATTAGTTACTCAGAATGATCGCTGGTTGGCATCGTTTATGGTTAGAACTAGGGCGGTATCTGATCGCCTTCGAACCTCTAACTTTCGTTCTTGATTAATGAAAACATTCTTGGCAAATGCTTTCGCTGTAGTTTGTCTTGCGACGGTCCAAGAATTTCACCTCTAGCGCCGCAATACAAATGCCCCCGTCTGTCCCTCTTAATCATTACCTTGGATTCTTAAGACCAACAAAATAGAACCAAGGTCCTATTCCATTATTCCATGCAAGATCATTCAAGTTAAGGTAGTGGTACGCATCATATAGATGGTTGACCATACCGTTTTTAGGCACCTCTTTCGAGGTTTTGGACGCCTGCTTTGAGCACTCTGATTTTTTCAAGGTAAAAGTCTCGATCGCTTGAATCAACACTCGGTAAAGAGCATTGATAGCAAATATCGAGCAATTTTCTGTCTAAACACTATGAATGTAACCACCAGGAAAGAGGAATGAAGGTTCAAGCTAGCATCCGTAGACACAAGCAAGAAACCTAACATCACCATCTAACCCTTTAATCAGTGGACCCCATAGGTTCGACTGAAATCCAACTACGAGCTTTTTAACCGCAGCAACTTTAATATACGCTATTGGAGCTGGAATTACCGCGGCTGCTGGCACCAGACTTGCCCTCCAATAGATCCTCGTTAAAGGATTTAAATTGTACTCATTCCAATTACGGGGCCTCAATAGAGTCCCGTATTGTTATTTTTCGTCACTACATCCCCGTACTGGGATTGTGTAATTTGCGCGCCTGCTGCCTTAGATGTGGTAGCCGTTTCTCAGGCTCCCTCTCCGGAATCGAACCCTAATTCCCCGTTACCCGTTACAACCATGGTAGGCGCATAACCTACCATCGACAGTTGATAAGGCAGTTGCTTGAGGGATACATCGTCGGCTCAGAGGCCATACGATTTGCTCAGTTATTCAGAGTCATCACAAGAAATGCAACCGAAGTTGCTAAGATCCCCACTGCTAGTCCTTAGACAGCGACCGAAATCACTGAACAGGGTTCTAGGTGAATAAGAATCATTGGTCTTGTACTAATAAATGCGATCCTTCCGTCAGCAAGCTGAGGTTGGAACACTTGTTCATGTATTAGCTCTAGAATTACCACAGTTATCCATGTAAAAAAGAATATCCGAGGAACCCTAACTGATTTAATGAGCCGCAGACATAAGTCGACCCGCCACCACCCCACTGCTTCAACTCGTTAGAGTCATATTGCAGTGGCGACTTTTTCTCCTAAACTAACAGCACATCGTTGTGTGCTCAAAGACTAAAATGCTAAGATGTCATTGGCTCTTAAAAGTGTTAAAACGGCTGGAATGGGCGTTAAAAGTTTTATTTTTCTCTTTTCGGTTTCGGAACACACATAAGTTTCTAAGTCACCTGCTTTTGCTCAGTCGTGTACAAGTACATGGGCTTGTTTCCAAATGGGCATCACCACTCGACTGCTGGCACAGTTGTTACCTCAGGCCTCCTGACTTAACAGAAAGCAGCCTTTGCATACTAACTCCAGTTCAAAACTCCGAAATCCCCCCGTAAACGAGTCTCCTTCTTTATCCTGAACTGCTTTTCAAGCTACGTTCCCTTAGGCCTTCTGATTTAACAAAATGTAGCCTAAGCATACTCTCACTCTACTAAATCGTCCAGTCAGACAAGTCTGACCAGGTAACCAGCGTACTTATGCGGATATCCTTTACCTAAAGAGAGAGGATTAAGTTAAGGGAATGGGAGGGTTAGTGCAGAGGTTTGGTGAGTGTATAGGCTCACCAAACCTCTAAGGTGTATAAGTTAAAAGTTATGTGAAGAGTCGTGAGAAGTACTCACTAAGCTCCACGTGTTAGACCTATAGAAAATAAATAAATAATTAAACTGAAATGAAGTAATAATAATGATAACAAAATAATTAATTGATTAGTTGAATACTTAACGTTTTTATCCTTTCCGAATTTCAATCTTCATCTGCGAAACTCAGCGGGCCTGAGCGGATTGAATAGTCTGTAGCCTGGATTTCTCTTTGTATGGCTGCTATTCTGGATGCACAATGTGAGTCGCTGGCTTTGTGGTCATGTGGCGCTTTCTTCGATAGCTTACAATTGATGCAAGTCGGTTTCAAAGCTAGATTTGTGCAGTCTTCAATTCTGTGTTGCTCACTACAGTGTGAACACTTGTCTTCTCTTCTGCATCTGGCTGATGCGTGGCCGAAACCCTGGCATTTGAAGCATCTGCGCAGTCGGAAGAAGTCTTCGACTTTGCACCTCTGAGAATCTATGTAGAGGGACTGAGATTTCAGAATATGACTTCTGATTCTCGGGCTAGTTTCTACTACCCAATCAACCGTGCTGCGGTGTTTTTCTCCTGTCTTGAAAACTAACTTAACTTCTTCTTTAAACGCCTCATTCGGCATGTCGGGAAAGTTCTGGTTTCTGATGGCTGTTTGCAAATTTTCTAACGGAATGTCTTTGGGGATATTGCGCACGATCATTTTTGGGTTTTTCAAATCTATGCGATTTACCTCGAATGCGTTGTTAGTTGTTAAATCTCCAATGAGAAAGACAACTGTTTCTTTACATGTTGTTCTGACTATTAGCTGTGGGTTGCTGAATACCATTCGAATGCTATCGAATTTGAGTTTATTGGCTATTGGGTCAACTGTTTTGAGGAAATTGGCTCTGAGCTTCTTGACATCATTACATTCAGACTTAGATTTGATAGTGATGACTTCAAAATAGTTTTGCTTCTGCACAACGGTCTGTTTCTTAATTATTGACGCATAACTCTTGGGCTGTGGTGGAGCCACTGCGGATTCTTTTACCTGAGGTTGCTGCAAAACCTGTTGATAGCTAAGTTTTTCATTCACTTTTACGCTCGATTCTGTCAATTCGTTAACCTTGCTGCTCATGCTCTCTACTACGTCTACTTTCTTGCTAATGCCAGTGAGTTCTTCGTACGCACCTGCTGTCAGATCTGCTAAATGTGAAAGACTTTCATTCATTGAGTGTAGTCTGTCAATCTTAGCATGCATTTTCTCAATCTCTCGATTAGCCAACATGAAACCCTCGTTTTGACCTTTGACTCTATTAAGGTCATTGTGTAGCGTAGCTGCTATCGTTGCTACATCAGCAAATTTGCCTAAGATAAAATCAGTTGCCTTCTTGCTTATTTTATTTTTTTCATCGAGAACGAATGACTGAAGCTCTTGTTGGATGTACTTTATATTTAAAAGTTCATCTGCATTTAGTGTCTGAGTGACTGAAGGACTATCGTCAGACATATTATAAGACTAATGATTTTATGATTGGCACAACTTGACTGAATTAAACGAAAAATTTGAAATCTGTGGAAAAAAAGGTTATGTATAATTAGTTGGATAATAATAATAGTAAAGGTAAATAAATAAATAATAAATGATTAATTAAGGTTAAGAGTGGTCGCCAGGACACGGCCGAGAACTAGCGAATACACTGAAAAACTCAACGTATGCAAAAGGTGGATTTGGAAACTTGTAAATTGATAATAATAGTAATAATAATAATAATAATAATAATAATAACTTGATAATTGGAAATTTGAATTTGATATAATGCAAATAAGTTAAAGTTTTTTTTGAGAGAAAAATTACAAGTCCACTTTTGAGGAAATCGGGGGAACTCTATTGCGCATACGCTGAGGAACGCGACATGTCTAGGGGTAAGATGGTAATAAACTTGCCGGAACTATTCACGATCTTGACATACTATTGAAAACTGGTTTCAACTCCCTCCCCCCATGCTGTCGCCGCAATACACAGCTGTTTGGGCCCTGAGCATCACTGAATTCGTCATAGTTATATCTAGACCGAAGTCCAAACATAACTCAGAATCCTCAACTCTACAATCTATTTGGGCTTTCACCTTGGACCGCTGGTGTACCCATCAAGACTTCACACCTCCGAGAAGGGTCCATCCTGATGAATCCACCAAGGGAACTCAGCTAAGTCCTACACTACCTATCTTGCAACTAGCATCGTTGAATTCGTCCTCATTATATTCAGACCGAAGTCCGAGCATAACTCAGAATTCTCAACTAGCTGACAAGATCTAAGAGCTTTTCCCGTCAATCACTGAACGTTGTAGCAAGTTAGTGCCCCTCCGAAGAGAAACGACTTGACACAAGTCAGCTCATGACAAGAGCTACTCTTAGTACTATCTGCGTCATATCTTGCAACTTAGAATCACTGAATTCGTCATCATTACGTCCAGACAGAACCGAACATAACTCAAAATTCTCAACCAAGTCCACAAGACATGAGAACTAATACTATTCCTTACGAGCCCTAACATCCGGGTATTGCAACGACAAGATAAGGTGCTTCACTTCGGGTTCAAATAACCCTTAGATCAGCCTAACAGAAACCACCGGTAAGCGCAATCTTTAGCCTAGATATTCAGTTGGACGATTCGGGACGTTATCCCCTATGGTTCGACGGATCGAGGAAAGTCAACCCGGTCAAAGACTGGAAGAACCACAAGGTATTAGCAATCAGAAAATAGCACTAAACTATCTCTTCATGCACCCCTCCGTGTTTTTAAGCACGCTTATCCTCCCTTTCGGACTTATACTGGAATTAAACAGAACTATTATCCTCTGGTTGAGTCAATGGGCGAACCAAAACACCAATATGTTGAGGGGCTGTAGTCAGCCGTTCACGTAACCAGTGACACTCTCCGTTAGCCAACGAATGGTACGTATGAGCTGCCGTTCTCTAGTTTCTAGCCACACCTCGTAGAGGCGATTGCGTTCACCCCTAGACACGCCGGAACCTTAGCCAAAAACTCCGCCAAACAAGACCCCAACCTCGCAGTGGACCTGCTATTTATGAAAGTGACTAGTGACTCATTGACAGTATTAAATGTTCCTCAAATAATAGTTGTCGAGCTCTATGAACACTTTAAGATTTATGAGTATTTGCTACGAAAGAGGTTTGGAAGACTTGCTTGAACAAAATTATGGTAGATTCGCTAGGGGCCGTGGCCGATTTAATGAGCCATTCGCGGTTTCACTTTATAAACAGTATGTACTTAGACATGCATGGCTTAATCTTTGAGACAAGCATATGACTACTGGCAGGATCAACCAGGTAACTTGATGTTTTAGCAAAGTAAAATGCTAAACAAGTTGTTTTGCAGCTATAAATACGATATCCTCAGATAACAACCAGCAAGTGGATGCTAACTTTAATGAGGTATCGAGATTTATGTCGTGCATTAAGATGATTCCGCAGAAATCTCTTTAGAATCCATCTTCTTCCACTAGAATATGCAAGCATATCTAGCAGGAGTAACCATTGCTGGGTACGTTTGCAAGTCAACTAAACAGCATAGTATTATAACCGCTTGATACCAATTTCTTGGATCAATTTGCGGTCTGCTTTGCACAAGCAGAGCTCAATACTAATACTGCTCACTCTGTTGAGTGACTAGTTTGAACATATATGCAAGATATGAAGTCTGATAGCATTAAAGCCCAACTCTCATAGATATTGTCAGT
>NW_028315837.1:455500-463000 GCF_039701765.1 Tetranychus urticae
TTCCAGTTCTGATTCAGCCTCCGGGCCGGAGTCAGATATGAATGAACTAGCATTTCTTGATTGTTGTTCATGTAGTGACTCGTTTGATATCTCTTCTTCTTCCTGGTTCGGGGGATTGATTGGAGATAGTGATGCTTCATCTTGTTCCATTTTGCATGGTAGTTGAGTTGATTCGACTCTAGGTACATTGAGAGAGATCTTTGTTGGTTTACCCGGAGGTACATTTTTTCCTTTTTGCTTCTTGCGTCCAGTTGAGGTAGAGGATGGTTTGCTCTTAGCGGGCGAGGATTTTGTGTTTGCGGCTATGAGTGGCTTTGACGTTCCAGGTTTAGGCTTAATAGGTGACACTTTCACAATTGATGTTGTTGCCTTCTTTTTAGATTTGACAGTTTGAGGCGAGGGCTTGGACTTTTTATTCCCTTGATCTTGCTTGGTAGACGAGGCTGCAGTAGACGAGGCTTTTCTTTTCTTTTCTTCTTCAATTTCTTTCACTGCTGCTTTTAATGCAATAATGTTTCGTTGGAGAGTGGCTTTATACTCGTGAATATCAGGGTTTTCTTTATATGGCCATGAAAAACAATCAACAGCACCAATGTAGAAATTAGGGTCGATGAAGTGTCTGAGCCTAACTCTAGCTTCAGCTCTCTCACTCAGTAGGGTGTTCATGAGATTGACTGTTCTCTCATCACAATTGTCAATAACGTGTTGCCATTCCTGTTTTTCAAAATCATTGTTCCACATGTAATTCCTTAGCAGGGCTGACTTGGCCATTTCCTTTGCCATTTTCACTACTTAATTGTGCAGGGCACTTTGCAATATTAATTATTTTGAACGGGGTAATTGTAATACAAGTTGAAACAAATTAGGAAGAGAAAGAGAAATTTGAGGGAATTTACTTGTTGGGCTATGAGACTTGAAGGTTATAATGACAGTAAGGTTAATAAATAAAATGATGTCTGGGATCCAGGGTAACATTTGCTTTGGTTTCTTAATATGGAAGTAGGTGGCGTTCTTGAGGCGTGGGAAATTGCGCGCTCTTTTTGATTAGAGAAGAGAAGCGACTGGTTAGATATGACTGATTGGGTGGGATTGGGTGACTGATGACTGATGACTGGTGACTGGGTGGTTGAGGAACGTTTGAAGTCCTTATTTTGACTTTCTCGCGTTCTTTTTCCTCTTCTTTTTCTTTCTATCTGACTCTGATTCAGAGGCTGATTCAGAGCTGGAACTTGAGGATGATGACGATTCCCGTTCCTTATGTTTGGACGATCTTTTCCGCTTTTTGTTTCTTTTAGAGCTGCTTATCTTTCGCTGAACATTTCTCTCTATTTCCTTGGCTCTAAGTTCTTGTTCAAAGAGAGCTTTTCGCTTAGCATATTCATTCGTGGTCATGAATGTTGACTCTGATCTTGGTTCGGTGTCCGGGTGATTGTTATAGGCGTGTCTCTCGACATTGTATGATGTTCCGGTTTCAACGTAGAGGCAGCCTGGGACCGTTATGCATCTTCTCACTGTAATTTCATCTTGTTTTCTTTTCCTTCTTTTCCCATTCTTATACAACGACTTGTCCCATGTACCGAATTTGCCAGCGTAAATGCTTGGTTCGTATTCTGGTTCTTTGTCTTCTTCTTGAGAGCCACTGTTGTCTTCATCACTATTTCCATCACTCTGAGATTCTTCTTCTTCTTCCTCGCTGCTAGGTTCTTTCTTTGACTTTTTCTTTTTCTTTTTTCGCTTGTCTTTAGCTGACGGTGTTTCTTTCTTTTCTTTTTTGATGTCAGGTCCATTGTCCATCGAGCGATCATTTTCATTGTGAGGAGCTTCTTCTTCTAATTCCGCACCTTCTGTGGTTACCTCGGCATTTGTTCCATTTGAATAGACTGACTTGAATCTGCGTATGGCTGTGAGAATGTGGAGTTCCATTTTGTTAGTTTGGAGTTCCACTACTTTGGGGTTCAGTGGGTTCTCGACTATGAAACCATGGTTATCAAGTTTCTCTGTGAGAACTTCATCGAAGTATTCGTGCATGTATTGTGGCAGGGCTCTTTTCACCAGGAGGGATTTTCCTGCGTCATCTGCGTCGTTGAACTCCCTTATCTTTTGGTCTTGTAGTTGGCTTATGAGATCTTCATCCATGGAGAGATTTGGGTGGGAAGTCCCTGTGTTGGCACTGCCCTTTGGAATTTGTTTATTGACGTTCTGAGTTGACGTTTGAATGGGTTGGAAGCTACTCGGTACCGATTTATCATCCTGTTCACTCTGTTGACTTTGGTGAAGTCTGGGTGATCGTCTTTTATCGGGACTTGGGGGCGTTTGATCATTCTTTTCTTTTTCCATTGTAGACAGGTTACGGTTTAGCTGACAGGGTTGATATTGGGAGGAAACTAAGGCACAAGTTAATTTAATTTTATTAGGAAAGGACGGATGTACTTCAATGTTAGGTGTTGACTGTCGTGTTAACGATGTGAAATCAGCTGTTATATTGTTGAGTCGACTCTGTGTTGTTTTAATAGATTCTGCGCAGTGTGTGTTTCTGTTTGTTAGGAGTGACTGACTGAGTGGTTGGTGAGACTGGATGACTGGGTGACTGGGTTTCTTGGTGACTGTAATTTCTATTGATGGGATGATGGGTTGATGGGTTGATGGGGTGATGGTGACGTTATTCTATTTTCGGTTCGGTCTTTGGATTCCTTTTCTTCTTGTATTAGGCGATTGGTTATTATTGTTGCTAGTTCTTCCAGTTTTAATACATCGGATTCTCTCTTGAGGGGGGTTTCTAGATTTTGAGGGGTTAGCTGGCGTTGGCTAAAGATGTCTTCTCTCTCTTTTTCGAATGTGCTACACTCCATTAAGAGGTGTTTTGGGGATTGTTCTGCTTTTCTGCATTGACATAGAGTATCGTCTGTTCTTTTTATCATTTTTAAGTATGTTTTGAAGGGGCCTTTTCCTGATAAAAACCATATTATGTATCTGTGCGGGATTTGAGTGAAGCGTATCTTGTCATTGTTTATGATTTCTTTCATGTTTTTGGATATATTGAGTGAGATAAACTTCCTGGTTTCGTCTTGTGCCCATGCTTTGGTTGTTGTCTTTATTTTGTTTAACGATATTGCGTCGTAGGTTGGACTCTTTTTGTAATGTATTGCCTCTTTGGCAAGGGTATCAGCGACCTGGTTTCCCTTGTGATCTTTGTGGCCTCTTATCCATTTTATCTTTAGCGGTATTTCCTTCTTTTGAGCTGTTTGGATATCAGCTGTTATTCTGCTGAGGAGAGGATTTGTAGCTTTTTGTGTTATTAACGATTGTAGTACTGCTCTACTGTCTGTTAATATTTGATACATCATGACTTGCTCCTTTTTCTTTTGTCTTTTGTCATGGTGGGCGATTGAAAATCTGATTGCTTCCTGTATTGCTATTGCTTCGGCCTGAAAGATAGTGCATGTTTGATGGAGTTTGATTTTTCTCTGTTTAATTTCTTTGTTATCCCCGTATACTATCATGGCAGCTCCTGTTCCGTAGTTGTTACTTGCTCCATCTGTGTATATGTATATCTTGTCTTTTTCGTGTTGGATTGATTCTTCTTGGTCTTGTATGGAGATAATGTTATTAAGATTTGGTGCATTCCATGGTTGGGTGTTTTCAAACTGGTATATCTTTCTCTCAATTTCGTACCCTTCAGTTTTAAATTCAATTTTGGACTCCTTGTTATTTGTAAGTAGGTATCTACTAGCTGTGGCTGTAATTTTAGCATCGATGACAGTTTCATCAGTAAGTATTAGAAGGTCGGCAAGGTTGGTTTGGTTATATGCTCCAGTCATTTTGGTGAGAATTCTTCTCTGATTCTCTCTGAGTTTCTTGGATGTGTCTTTGTATTTAAGGGCAGTGTGCCATATTTCGCATCCGTAGAGGAGCGTAGGTATGTACACCATATTGTAGCATAGCTTCCTGAAACGACTGTCGACTCCCATCCCTTTCAGGCATACAGAGTTCATGATTTTGTGTAGTGCTGTAGCTTTTATTATTGCTTTTGATATATGTTCTTTCCATGTTAGTTTCCTGTCAATGGTTACTCCTAGTAGTTTGATGCTTTTTAGCGGGATCAGTGGCTGATTTGTGTCTCCCAGGTGTATTGTGTGTTTGAGTGTGCCCTTCAAGAGGAGAAATTCGGTTTTTTCAATTGCGAAGGCGAGTTTGTTGTTAGATGCCCATCTTTGTGCTATGTTGTTTATGTTCTGGATGTTCTGGTTTAGAGAGGTTTCGTTGTTTGCTCCTATTAGGAAGATAATGTCATCTGCATACGCTTGTACGTGGGTGATTTTACTTGTTTCGGTCAGGAGTGGGTTTATGATTATATTCCAGAGTGTTGGGGATAGTGGGCTGCCTTGTACGCATCCCTTGACAGGGTTAAAAGTATATATCTGTTCCCCATAAATGATTTCATATTGTCTATCTTTGAAGTAGTTGGCCATGATTTTGCTGTATGTTGGTGGGCAGCTGATATTGTTCATTTGTTGTATTGTCTCATCCCACGGAAGATTATCAAAGGCTCCCGCTATGTCTAGGGCTAGGATAGCACAGTAGTTGTATTTGGCTTTGTATTGTGAGATTTTGTCCATGAGTAGGGATAGTGCTGAAATTGTTGATTTTGTTGGCGTAAATCCGTGCTGGTTTGGGTGTATAATGTTGTTAGAGATAAGGTGATAGGTGATTCTATTGTTTATTATCTTTTCTAGACCCTTTGCTAGGAGTGAGAGGAGGCCAATCGGTCTGTAGTTCTTGGGGTTTGAGGCAGGTCCTTTTTTCTCTTTATGGATGGGGATTATCTGGGAGATTTTCCATATTTGTGGGAAGGCAGATAGGTCGAGGCATTTTTGGTACAGTGCACGCAGTAGGTCCGGTTCTTGTGTTCTGAACTGTTCGCATATTGTGGAGTTCAGCATATCTTTGCCTGGTGCTTTCTTGGGATTAACGTTCCTAAAGATGTGTTCCATTTCAGTTTGGGTTATGTCTGGTACTTTTTGTAAATGGTTTTGGTAGGTTCTATTTGTGTCACAGTCGGTTCTATTTTCTTGTGTGTCTTTTGTTGACTGTACTCTGTGGTGACTGGGTGACTGGTTGACGGGTCGTTGGTGTGACTGCCTGACTGGTGACAGTTTGAAAAGTGCTTCAGCTAATGCTTTTGGTGCTTCTGTCTCCTTTATAGTCTCTCCTTGCGAGTCGATTAGTCTGGTTGTCCCTTTGGGTTTTGATTTAGATTGAATTATGTGGATTGTAGCCCATATTGTATCTTCCGTTGTTCCTTGCATAAACGATGTCCATTGTTCGTTTTTGCTTTTGTGAATTGCTGTCATCATTGTTTTAGAAAGGTCTTGTTTCTTTGATAACAGCTGTTCGTATCTATGGTAACCGCAATTTTTCATTTTTCTTTTTGTTTGAATTATCTGCCTGGAAATTTCGGCTATCTGGTTGTTCCACCACCATGGTTGTCTCTTGATTCCGCCGGTTTTTACCCCTTGTTGTGTGCATGAGGATTTCGCCGCTTTTATTATCGAGTTGGTTAGGTTGGAGGTTAGTTGGTCTAGCTGTTCTATTGATGTGATTTCTTTGACGGTGTCAACATTTACGTTGTTTTCCTTTAGGTTAACCGTAAGTTTTTCTTGGAACATTTCCCATTTTATGTCCATGTAGTTGATTCGTTTCCTAACTGGTTTTTGCTTTGTTATCTTGATCTTCAGGTGTAATCGGAACAGAATGGTGGTGTGGTCTGTGGTGGCTATCTTGTATTGTGAATTCTCATAGTCGGTAATGCGATCTGCTATGTTCTCGGATATAAGTGTGGCGTCAATGGTTGAGTAGCAGGTTTCGTTTTCTCTGGTTGTAATACATGTTGGCGTATTCTTGTAGACGACCGAGGTGATGTCCAGGTCCTGGATTAATTCCGTGATTTGCCTGCCTTTTTTGTTGAGTATATCGCTACCCCAGAAGGGGCTTTGAGCGTTGAAGTCGCCTGTAAGAAGCCAATTACGGATTTTGAATTTAGCGATGGATTGAATTGGGTTGGTTGGATCTTCTATTGGTATGGCTGGGTCGAGGTATATCGATGTGATATATAGCTCTTCGTTGTTGTCCATTTGGATACTGATTGTTACGTAGTCACTAGATGTTTTGTTTGGTACCAGTTTGATGATTGTGGATTTGGGTATTATTGGGTTTAACAGTATGATCGATCTGACCATTTTGGATAGATCGTCGGTGTATATTGCTTTGAAGGGTGAAAAGATTGAGTATGGGTGATTTGTTTTACGATTAATAGGTGGCTCTGTTATTAGAGCTAGGTGAATGTTATTGTTAATCATTAGATTAATGAGTTCGGTCATGGCTGAGGGGCTTTTATGTAAATTAACTTGAGTTATGTATAGGTTGTTTAATTGCTGTTTGGAATCTATCTTGGTGTTTTAAAAACCGAAGTCGGTTTTTCGTAGATTAGCTTCCTCTTGTTCTTTTTTAATTGTGCAGTCAGCTGATGTAGCCATGTGGTTTGTTGGTAGGTTTGTTTTGAATTTTTGATTTCTAAATATACAGTTGGCGCATTGTTTTTTCTCAGGACTATCTTTGTGTGGGCATTCCTTGCCTTCATGTTCCATTGAGGAGCAGTGGTAGCAAGTTTTCGGGGTTGTGGCATTACAGAATTTGGGTGAGTGGCCAAATCTGCAGCATTTCAGGCATTGTACTATATTTTTATATGTTTCAATGCGATATCTGTTCCAATCAAATGAGATTCTTTCTTCTTGGATTAGGACACGGTAAATCATGGGGTCTAATTCTACTACTACATTTTCTTTAAATTGATTTTCTCTTATTCGCAGCCTGAATTTAATCTGGATCTTTTCGTTGTATTCGTTTTCGTTTGTTTCCATTTGTTCATTATTTGACTGTGACTGGTTGACTGGATGACTGGTAGTTGCGTTGCTGACGTCATTGATCAGCTGTTCTGGCAACGTGGTTTGGTTTTGGTGTGCTCTTTGGTTGAGTATGTTTATCAGGTTGTTTGAAGTTCTTGTTTTGTTTTCATAGTTGTATATGATATTCTGTATTATTGTTTCATCTGGTGTTCCTGTTGGGATTCCTTTGATGATGATTCTTGGTCTTCTCTTCGGTGCTATTCTGGCTGTTAATTTCTTCGTGATTCTCGGTATTTTGGTTGCTGCTTCTTCTGCGTCTTGTTTTGTTTTGAATGACATTATAACTCTATTTTCTGATATCTTTTTTGTGTAGGTTGGCAGGATTTGGTCTCTTAATGGGTGGATCTGGGTTTTAACAATGGTTTCTGTTTCTTCCTGGCTTCGTTTATCTGGCTGTTCAATGATTATACTAAATTCTTGTTTTTCACGTATTCTTTGCTGTTCTGGTGCTAGTGGTGGCTTGCTTGCGACTTCATTCCAGGGCCTTGGAGTTGCCGATTGAGTTGTTACTGTTTTGAGGATCTGTTCGGTATGTCTT
>NW_028315837.1:468000-470500 GCF_039701765.1 Tetranychus urticae
TAATGAAAGATGGATGTATGAATGAACGAATGTAATGCAAGTTAGAATCATGTTGCAATGGCTAAATGTTTGCATTAAACATTCACAATTGCGACTCTAATGCAAATACAATTCAATTGCATTCACCATATTAGCATCTACAATATCACTATGCAGAGTGTTTGATTGTTTGAAGGTTGTATTTCTCTTATAATAAGAGGGTAATACGTTAATGATCCTTCCGCAGGTTCACCTACGGAAACCTTGTTACGACTTTTACTTCCTCTAAATGATCAAGTTTGAACATCTTTCCAGCACAATCCGACCACTAGTTTCCCAATGGTCTGGATTGACCAGTCCGAAGTCCTCACTAAATCATTCAATCGGTAGTAGCGACGGGCGGTGTGTACAAAGGGCAGGGACGTAATCAACGCAAGCTAATGACTCACGCTTACTGGGAATTCCTCGTTCATGGGCAATAATTACAATGCCCAATCCCCATCACGAAATGGGTTCAAGCGGTTACCCACTCCTTTCGGAGCAGGAAACAGTATGCACGATGACCACTTCAGTGTAGCACGCGTGCGGCCCCGGACATCTAAGGGCATCACAGACCTGTTATTGCTCTGTTTCGTGCGGCTGCGAGCGCCGCTTGTCCCTCTAAGAAGTCCTTACAGTGCTACAGCATCCTTACCCTAGCCAATTCTGTAGGCTAATAGCAGCAGAGCCCTCAACAGCCGAAACCATCAAGAGATACTACCACCCACAGGTTGACTAAGGGGGAGTACTGCAGTGTAAACTGCAAGTCTATTTAGTAGGCTAGAGTCTCGTTCGTTATCGGAATTAACCAGACAAATCACTCCACCAACTAAGAACGGCCATGCACCACCACCCACTGAATCAAGAAAGAGCTCTCAATCTGTCAATCCTCTCAGTGTCCGGGCCGGGTGAGTTTTCCCGTGTTGAGTCAAATTAAGCCGCAAGCTCCACTCCTGGTGGTGCCCTTCCGTCAATTCCTTTAAGTTTCAGCTTTGCAACCATACTTCCCCCGGAACCCAAAAACTTTGGTTTCCCGGAAGCTTCCATTCGAGTCATGAAATTAGTTACTCAGAATGATCGCTGGTTGGCATCGTTTATGGTTAGAACTAGGGCGGTATCTGATCGCCTTCGAACCTCTAACTTTCGTTCTTGATTAATGAAAACATTCTTGGCAAATGCTTTCGCTGTAGTTTGTCTTGCGACGGTCCAAGAATTTCACCTCTAGCGCCGCAATACAAATGCCCCCGTCTGTCCCTCTTAATCATTACCTTGGATTCTTAAGACCAACAAAATAGAACCAAGGTCCTATTCCATTATTCCATGCAAGATCATTCAAGTTAAGGTAGTGGTACGCATCATATAGATGGTTGACCATACCGTTTTTAGGCACCTCTTTCGAGGTTTTGGACGCCTGCTTTGAGCACTCTGATTTTTTCAAGGTAAAAGTCTCGATCGCTTGAATCAACACTCGGTAAAGAGCATTGATAGCAAATATCGAGCAATTTTCTGTCTAAACACTATGAATGTAACCACCAGGAAAGAGGAATGAAGGTTCAAGCTAGCATCCGTAGACACAAGCAAGAAACCTAACATCACCATCTAACCCTTTAATCAGTGGACCCCATAGGTTCGACTGAAATCCAACTACGAGCTTTTTAACCGCAGCAACTTTAATATACGCTATTGGAGCTGGAATTACCGCGGCTGCTGGCACCAGACTTGCCCTCCAATAGATCCTCGTTAAAGGATTTAAATTGTACTCATTCCAATTACGGGGCCTCAATAGAGTCCCGTATTGTTATTTTTCGTCACTACATCCCCGTACTGGGATTGTGTAATTTGCGCGCCTGCTGCCTTCCTTAGATGTGGTAGCCGTTTCTCAGGCTCCCTCTCCGGAATCGAACCCTAATTCCCCGTTACCCGTTACAACCATGGTAGGCGCATAACCTACCATCGACAGTTGATAAGGCAGTTGCTTGAGGGATACATCGTCGGCTCAGAGGCCATACGATTTGCTCAGTTATTCAGAGTCATCACAAGAAATGCAACCGAAGTTGCTAAGATCCCCACTGCTAGTCCTTAGACAGCGACCGAAATCACTGAACAGGGTTCTAGGTGAATAAGAATCATTGGTCTTGTACTAATAAATGCGATCCTTCCGTCAGCAAGCTGAGGTTGGAACACTTGTTCATGTATTAGCTCTAGAATTACCACAGTTATCCATGTAAAAAAGAATATCCGAGGAACCGTAACTGATTTAATGAGCCATTCGCGGTTTCACTTTATAAACAGTATGTACTTAGACATGCATGGCTTAATCTTTGAGACAAGCATATGACTACTGGCAGGATCAACCAGGTAACTTGATGTTTTAGCAAAGTAAAATGCTAAACAAGTTGTTTTGCAGCTATAAATACGATATCCTCAGATAACAACCAGCAAGTGGATGCTAACTTTAATGAGGTATCGAGATTTATGTCGT
>NW_028315837.1:475500-480500 GCF_039701765.1 Tetranychus urticae
ACACTAGCTCACAGGCTAAGTCTAATAACGCAAGGAATATTAGTAGCTGTGAAAACTAAATGCTGATTAGGTGTGTGTTTAGTACACCTTGCTGTTATCACTTGAACAAGAGTTTTGCACTCTCCTTCACATTGGTCGTGGTTTGAGCACGAGAGTTGAGAAAATGCACTCCTCATGCACATATTGCACTCCTCCTATCAATACCAAGATCCAAGGGCAGGCTAAAAGTTACCCCTTAACCTACTGATCTTGGAACGCTGTAAAGCATTCTTAGCACTGAATAGAAAAAGGCAACAATACACAAGAGAAGCTGAGTTCTCCTCTCAGCTACACTTCGTGGTTCTATCCGTTTCTCTACAAGCGGTTTCACGTCCTTTTGAACTCTCTCTTCAAAGTACTTTGCAACTTTCCCTCACGGTACTTGTTTGCTATCGATATTACCATCGTATTTAGTCTTAGGAGGAGTTTACCTCCTAATTTGGATTGCACTCTCAAGCAATCTGACTCTATCCGCGACTAAAGCCAGTAATCGATATTCCATTAACCAAGATCTGCCACCGGCCTAGAACCGTCTCTGGGAAGAGGGCCCTTGTCAGAGGGACTTGCAGATTTAGTTGAAATAATCGTGACTCTAGCCATTACGCAGCACCGCTTTCCACCTTTCAATGGAGAACCTTTGCGCCGGACTCATCCCTTTTCACTCGCCGTTACTCAGGGAATCTCATTTGATTTCTTTTCCTCCGCTGAATTATATGCTTAAATTCGGCGGGTAACCTCACCTGATCTGAGATCAAAAATATTGATTAAGTTGATTAATGTTTATTTGTGTTGTTTGCAAGCAAGCAACGTAAATCTACTTTAATGTTTGCACAAATTTTGCCTTTGCATTACTTCTTAGGTCTGCTTTAACAGCATGAAATAGCTACTATTTGTACGATTTATACAAGTGCAAGAAGATTCATCAGTTAACAGGTTAGTTGATCACCATAGTTATCTGCAATACGACTTTAGCGTCGTCAGATAGGCGACTAACCTTAGAATCTCATGCTAGTATCTATTCATATATACTGCTTGCAGAGATGAAATATGCATTGTACACAAAATTTATCATGTGAAACAAGTAGATTTGAGATTCTCCTTACTAAATTGCAACGAATTGCAATTAAGAAAAGGAATAAAACATCAAGATTCATGCATATAAATATACAATCCTCTCAAAACAATGCATATATGGTAGTATGCAAGTGTTTTGTTGATTATTTTACATCTCAACTCTCAGACAGATGTGACCTCGGAAAAGACCCGAAAGCCGCAATGTGCGTTGGAAGCTCAAGTGCTCGGCGTGTCCTGCAATTCGCACCGATTATCGTAGCTAGCTACGTTCTTCATCGATTGGTAATTCGAGTGATCCACCGCTTGAAGATGTATCTTTGCCACCGTGGGACTTTTAATAAGTATCCTAAATCTGCATTGAGAGGGTTTGAAAACAATTGTATGCAGTTTATAAAAACCATAGTTGTCTTTACTTAGTTAGGCGAAGAAGTGTAAAACTTCCTTCTTTAAACCTTGCCGTCAGCATAAGCTGAAGACTTGAACAGGTACCAAGTATGTAGCAAGACAGGCTTTTCATTATAAACTACAATTGTTTTGCAAAAAGAAATTATGGCTATCGTTAGATAACCCTCACTCTTTGTTGCATTGGATAATGAAAGATGGATGTATGAATGAACGAATGTAATGCAAGTTAGAATCATGTTGCAATGGCTAAATGTTTGCATTAAACATTCACAATTGCGACTCTAATGCAAATACAATTCAATTGCATTCACCATATTAGCATCTACAATATCACTATGCAGAGTGTTTGATTGTTTGAAGGTTGTATTTCTCTTATAATAAGAGGGTAATACGTTAATGATCCTTCCGCAGGTTCACCTACGGAAACCTTGTTACGACTTTTACTTCCTCTAAATGATCAAGTTTGAACATCTTTCCAGCACAATCCGACCACTAGTTTCCCAATGGTCTGGATTGACCAGTCCGAAGTCCTCACTAAATCATTCAATCGGTAGTAGCGACGGGCGGTGTGTACAAAGGGCAGGGACGTAATCAACGCAAGCTAATGACTCACGCTTACTGGGAATTCCTCGTTCATGGGCAATAATTACAATGCCCAATCCCCATCACGAAATGGGTTCAAGCGGTTACCCACTCCTTTCGGAGCAGGAAACAGTATGCACGATGACCACTTCAGTGTAGCACGCGTGCGGCCCCGGACATCTAAGGGCATCACAGACCTGTTATTGCTCTGTTTCGTGCGGCTGCGAGCGCCGCTTGTCCCTCTAAGAAGTCCTTACAGTGCTACAGCATCCTTACCCTAGCCAATTCTGTAGGCTAATAGCAGCAGAGCCCTCAACAGCCGAAACCATCAAGAGATACTACCACCCACAGGTTGACTAAGGGGGAGTACTGCAGTGTAAACTGCAAGTCTATTTAGTAGGCTAGAGTCTCGTTCGTTATCGGAATTAACCAGACAAATCACTCCACCAACTAAGAACGGCCATGCACCACCACCCACTGAATCAAGAAAGAGCTCTCAATCTGTCAATCCTCTCAGTGTCCGGGCCGGGTGAGTTTTCCCGTGTTGAGTCAAATTAAGCCGCAAGCTCCACTCCTGGTGGTGCCCTTCCGTCAATTCCTTTAAGTTTCAGCTTTGCAACCATACTTCCCCCGGAACCCAAAAACTTTGGTTTCCCGGAAGCTTCCATTCGAGTCATGAAATTAGTTACTCAGAATGATCGCTGGTTGGCATCGTTTATGGTTAGAACTAGGGCGGTATCTGATCGCCTTCGAACCTCTAACTTTCGTTCTTGATTAATGAAAACATTCTTGGCAAATGCTTTCGCTGTAGTTTGTCTTGCGACGGTCCAAGAATTTCACCTCTAGCGCCGCAATACAAATGCCCCCGTCTGTCCCTCTTAATCATTACCTTGGATTCTTAAGACCAACAAAATAGAACCAAGGTCCTATTCCATTATTCCATGCAAGATCATTCAAGTTAAGGTAGTGGTACGCATCATATAGATGGTTGACCATACCGTTTTTAGGCACCTCTTTCGAGGTTTTGGACGCCTGCTTTGAGCACTCTGATTTTTTCAAGGTAAAAGTCTCGATCGCTTGAATCAACACTCGGTAAAGAGCATTGATAGCAAATATCGAGCAATTTTCTGTCTAAACACTATGAATGTAACCACCAGGAAAGAGGAATGAAGGTTCAAGCTAGCATCCGTAGACACAAGCAAGAAACCTAACATCACCATCTAACCCTTTAATCAGTGGACCCCATAGGTTCGACTGAAATCCAACTACGAGCTTTTTAACCGCAGCAACTTTAATATACGCTATTGGAGCTGGAATTACCGCGGCTGCTGGCACCAGACTTGCCCTCCAATAGATCCTCGTTAAAGGATTTAAATTGTACTCATTCCAATTACGGGGCCTCAATAGAGTCCCGTATTGTTATTTTTCGTCACTACATCCCCGTACTGGGATTGTGTAATTTGCGCGCCTGCTGCCTTCCTTAGATGTGGTAGCCGTTTCTCAGGCTCCCTCTCCGGAATCGAACCCTAATTCCCCGTTACCCGTTACAACCATGGTAGGCGCATAACCTACCATCGACAGTTGATAAGGCAGTTGCTTGAGGGATACATCGTCGGCTCAGAGGCCATACGATTTGCTCAGTTATTCAGAGTCATCACAAGAAATGCAACCGAAGTTGCTAAGATCCCCACTGCTAGTCCTTAGACAGCGACCGAAATCACTGAACAGGGTTCTAGGTGAATAAGAATCATTGGTCTTGTACTAATAAATGCGATCCTTCCGTCAGCAAGCTGAGGTTGGAACACTTGTTCATGTATTAGCTCTAGAATTACCACAGTTATCCATGTAAAAAAGAATATCCGAGGAACCGTAACTGATTTAATGAGCCATTCGCGGTTTCACTTTATAAACAGTATGTACTTAGACATGCATGGCTTAATCTTTGAGACAAGCATATGACTACTGGCAGGATCAACCAGGTAACTTGATGTTTTAGCAAAGTAAAATGCTAAACAAGTTGTTTTGCAGCTATAAATACGATATCCTCAGATAACAACCAGCAAGTGGATGCTAACTTTAATGAGGTATCGAGATTTATGTCGTGCATTAAGATGATTCCGCAGAAATCTCTTTAGAATCCATCTTCTTCCACTAGAATATGCAAGCATATCTAGCAGGAGTAACCATTGCTGGGTACGTTTGCAAGTCAACTAAACAGCATAGTATTATAACCGCTTGATACCAATTTCTTGGATCAATTTGCGGTCTGCTTTGCACAAGCAGAGCTCAATACTAATACTGCTCACTCTGTTGAGTGACTAGTTTGAACATATATGCAAGATATGAAGTCTGATAGCATTAAAGCCCAACTCTCATAGATATTGTCAGTCGTACCAAGGAAGACCTTAGGTCTTGCAGGTACTCTACCTTTGTATAATAGTGTGTGGTGATAAGATGATTGACGATCCAAACCCATTCAGGCCCGTCTCTTCAACCACCAAACATCAACAGAATAACAGGAATAGATGCGTGAACAGCTACAGTCTGGACCATACCACTGCTTGATGCATTGACTTATCCATAACCGTAGACAATCACTTACCTCCCCATCAACTACTGATGGTTGCTTCTCTCAATTCAGCAACTACACTCACCACATATAACACAATAAATCTGGTTGTGATCTAAAACCTCTTTTTCTGAAAATTAGACTAAGTCCGTGTCTATTTTTGACACCCAATAACTTTTGAACCATAAGGTCAATCGCGATCATGTTTTTCGGGGTAATATCCCAGTAGTGCCGACTATCGCATGCGCTTATTAATGACCTAAATTACTAAACGCAAGTGGCCTAAAATCGCGCCAATTCGAACATTCTCATTGCTTTTATGGGCTCAACC
>NW_028315837.1:485500-490500 GCF_039701765.1 Tetranychus urticae
TGCACTCCTCATGCACATATTGCACTCCTCCTATCAATACCAAGATCCAAGGGCAGGCTAAAAGTTACCCCTTAACCTACTGATCTTGGAACGCTGTAAAGCATTCTTAGCACTGAATAGAAAAAGGCAACAATACACAAGAGAAGCTGAGTTCTCCTCTCAGCTACACTTCGTGGTTCTATCCGTTTCTCTACAAGCGGTTTCACGTCCTTTTGAACTCTCTCTTCAAAGTACTTTGCAACTTTCCCTCACGGTACTTGTTTGCTATCGATATTACCATCGTATTTAGTCTTAGGAGGAGTTTACCTCCTAATTTGGATTGCACTCTCAAGCAATCTGACTCTATCCGCGACTAAAGCCAGTAATCGATATTCCATTAACCAAGATCTGCCACCGGCCTAGAACCGTCTCTGGGAAGAGGGCCCTTGTCAGAGGGACTTGCAGATTTAGTTGAAATAATCGTGACTCTAGCCATTACGCAGCACCGCTTTCCACCTTTCAATGGAAAACCTTTGCGCCGGACTCATCCCTTTTCACTCGCCGTTACTCAGGGAATCTCATTTGATTTCTTTTCCTCCGCTGAATTATATGCTTAAATTCGGCGGGTAACCTCACCTGATCTGAGATCAAAAATATTGATTAAGTTGATTAATGTTTATTTGTGTTGTTTGCAAGCAAGCAACGTAAATCTACTTTAATGTTTGCACAAATTTTGCCTTTGCATTACTTCTTAGGTCTGCTTTAACAGCATGAAATAGCTACTATTTGTACGATTTATACAAGTGCAAGAAGATTCATCAGTTAACAGGTTAGTTGATCACCATAGTTATCTGCAATACGACTTTAGCGTCGTCAGATAGGCGACTAACCTTAGAATCTCATGCTAGTATCTATTCATATATACTGCTTGCAGAGATGAAATATGCATTGTACACAAAATTTATCATGTGAAACAAGTAGATTTGAGATTCTCCTTACTAAATTGCAACGAATTGCAATTAAGAAAAGGAATAAAACATCAAGATTCATGCATATAAATATACAATCCTCTCAAAACAATGCATATATGGTAGTATGCAAGTGTTTTGTTGATTATTTTACATCTCAACTCTCAGACAGATGTGACCTCGGAAAAGACCCGAAAGCCGCAATGTGCGTTGGAAGCTCAAGTGCTCGGCGTGTCCTGCAATTCGCACCGATTATCGTAGCTAGCTACGTTCTTCATCGATTGGTAATTCGAGTGATCCACCGCTTGAAGATGTATCTTTGCCACCGTGGGACTTTTAATAAGTATCCTAAATCTGCATTGAGAGGGTTTGAAAACAATTGTATGCAGTTTATAAAAACCATAGTTGTCTTTACTTAGTTAGGCGAAGAAGTGTAAAACTTCCTTCTTTAAACCTTGCCGTCAGCATAAGCTGAAGACTTGAACAGGTACCAAGTATGTAGCAAGACAGGCTTTTCATTATAAACTACAATTGTTTTGCAAAAAGAAATTATGGCTATCGTTAGATAACCCTCACTCTTTGTTGCATTGGATAATGAAAGATGGATGTATGAATGAACGAATGTAATGCAAGTTAGAATCATGTTGCAATGGCTAAATGTTTGCATTAAACATTCACAATTGCGACTCTAATGCAAATACAATTCAATTGCATTCACCATATTAGCATCTACAATATCACTATGCAGAGTGTTTGATTGTTTGAAGGTTGTATTTCTCTTATAATAAGAGGGTAATACGTTAATGATCCTTCCGCAGGTTCACCTACGGAAACCTTGTTACGACTTTTACTTCCTCTAAATGATCAAGTTTGAACATCTTTCCAGCACAATCCGACCACTAGTTTCCCAATGGTCTGGATTGACCAGTCCGAAGTCCTCACTAAATCATTCAATCGGTAGTAGCGACGGGCGGTGTGTACAAAGGGCAGGGACGTAATCAACGCAAGCTAATGACTCACGCTTACTGGGAATTCCTCGTTCATGGGCAATAATTACAATGCCCAATCCCCATCACGAAATGGGTTCAAGCGGTTACCCACTCCTTTCGGAGCAGGAAACAGTATGCACGATGACCACTTCAGTGTAGCACGCGTGCGGCCCCGGACATCTAAGGGCATCACAGACCTGTTATTGCTCTGTTTCGTGCGGCTGCGAGCGCCGCTTGTCCCTCTAAGAAGTCCTTACAGTGCTACAGCATCCTTACCCTAGCCAATTCTGTAGGCTAATAGCAGCAGAGCCCTCAACAGCCGAAACCATCAAGAGATACTACCACCCACAGGTTGACTAAGGGGGAGTACTGCAGTGTAAACTGCAAGTCTATTTAGTAGGCTAGAGTCTCGTTCGTTATCGGAATTAACCAGACAAATCACTCCACCAACTAAGAACGGCCATGCACCACCACCCACTGAATCAAGAAAGAGCTCTCAATCTGTCAATCCTCTCAGTGTCCGGGCCGGGTGAGTTTTCCCGTGTTGAGTCAAATTAAGCCGCAAGCTCCACTCCTGGTGGTGCCCTTCCGTCAATTCCTTTAAGTTTCAGCTTTGCAACCATACTTCCCCCGGAACCCAAAAACTTTGGTTTCCCGGAAGCTTCCATTCGAGTCATGAAATTAGTTACTCAGAATGATCGCTGGTTGGCATCGTTTATGGTTAGAACTAGGGCGGTATCTGATCGCCTTCGAACCTCTAACTTTCGTTCTTGATTAATGAAAACATTCTTGGCAAATGCTTTCGCTGTAGTTTGTCTTGCGACGGTCCAAGAATTTCACCTCTAGCGCCGCAATACAAATGCCCCCGTCTGTCCCTCTTAATCATTACCTTGGATTCTTAAGACCAACAAAATAGAACCAAGGTCCTATTCCATTATTCCATGCAAGATCATTCAAGTTAAGGTAGTGGTACGCATCATATAGATGGTTGACCATACCGTTTTTAGGCACCTCTTTCGAGGTTTTGGACGCCTGCTTTGAGCACTCTGATTTTTTCAAGGTAAAAGTCTCGATCGCTTGAATCAACACTCGGTAAAGAGCATTGATAGCAAATATCGAGCAATTTTCTGTCTAAACACTATGAATGTAACCACCAGGAAAGAGGAATGAAGGTTCAAGCTAGCATCCGTAGACACAAGCAAGAAACCTAACATCACCATCTAACCCTTTAATCAGTGGACCCCATAGGTTCGACTGAAATCCAACTACGAGCTTTTTAACCGCAGCAACTTTAATATACGCTATTGGAGCTGGAATTACCGCGGCTGCTGGCACCAGACTTGCCCTCCAATAGATCCTCGTTAAAGGATTTAAATTGTACTCATTCCAATTACGGGGCCTCAATAGAGTCCCGTATTGTTATTTTTCGTCACTACATCCCCGTACTGGGATTGTGTAATTTGCGCGCCTGCTGCCTTCCTTAGATGTGGTAGCCGTTTCTCAGGCTCCCTCTCCGGAATCGAACCCTAATTCCCCGTTACCCGTTACAACCATGGTAGGCGCATAACCTACCATCGACAGTTGATAAGGCAGTTGCTTGAGGGATACATCGTCGGCTCAGAGGCCATACGATTTGCTCAGTTATTCAGAGTCATCACAAGAAATGCAACCGAAGTTGCTAAGATCCCCACTGCTAGTCCTTAGACAGCGACCGAAATCACTGAACAGGGTTCTAGGTGAATAAGAATCATTGGTCTTGTACTAATAAATGCGATCCTTCCGTCAGCAAGCTGAGGTTGGAACACTTGTTCATGTATTAGCTCTAGAATTACCACAGTTATCCATGTAAAAAAGAATATCCGAGGAACCGTAACTGATTTAATGAGCCATTCGCGGTTTCACTTTATAAACAGTATGTACTTAGACATGCATGGCTTAATCTTTGAGACAAGCATATGACTACTGGCAGGATCAACCAGGTAACTTGATGTTTTAGCAAAGTAAAATGCTAAACAAGTTGTTTTGCAGCTATAAATACGATATCCTCAGATAACAACCAGCAAGTGGATGCTAACTTTAATGAGGTATCGAGATTTATGTCGTGCATTAAGATGATTCCGCAGAAATCTCTTTAGAATCCATCTTCTTCCACTAGAATATGCAAGCATATCTAGCAGGAGTAACCATTGCTGGGTACGTTTGCAAGTCAACTAAACAGCATAGTATTATAACCGCTTGATACCAATTTCTTGGATCAATTTGCGGTCTGCTTTGCACAAGCAGAGCTCAATACTAATACTGCTCACTCTGTTGAGTGACTAGTTTGAACATATATGCAAGATATGAAGTCTGATAGCATTAAAGCCCAACTCTCATAGATATTGTCAGTCGTACCAAGGAAGACCTTAGGTCTTGCAGGTACTCTACCTTTGTATAATAGTGTGTGGTGATAAGATGATTGACGATCCAAACCCATTCAGGCCCGTCTCTTCAACCACCAAACATCAACAGAATAACAGGAATAGATGCGTGAACAGCTACAGTCTGGACCATACCACTGCTTGATGCATTGACTTATCCATAACCGTAGACAATCACTTACCTCCCCATCAACTACTGATGGTTGCTTCTCTCAATTCAGCAACTACACTCACCACATATAACACAATAAATCTGGTTGTGATCTAAAACCTCTTTTTCTGAAAATTAGACTAAGTCCGTGTCTATTTTTGACACCCAATAACTTTTGAACCATAAGGTCAATCGCGATCATGTTTTTCGGGGTAATATCCCAGTAGTGCCGACTATCGCATGCGCTTATTAATGACCTAAATTACTAAACGCAAGTGGCCTAAAATCGCGCCAATTCGAACATTCTCATTGCTTTTATGGGCTCAACCATTAAAGGCGATTTCCTCTGGTACCAACAGCACGAACTCGATCAAAATTACGCAATCATTAGTTGACCTAATGCTGATAATGTCCAAAAGATTTGGTACCGTGAATCGACCTCGTTCTTCCGTTATAATGAGTCATCATCGAAAATCCAGGGGTATGCAAAAAA
>NW_028315837.1:495500-500500 GCF_039701765.1 Tetranychus urticae
TTTCACGTCCTTTTGAACTCTCTCTTCAAAGTACTTTGCAACTTTCCCTCACGGTACTTGTTTGCTATCGATATTACCATCGTATTTAGTCTTAGGAGGAGTTTACCTCCTAATTTGGATTGCACTCTCAAGCAATCTGACTCTATCCGCGACTAAAGCCAGTAATCGATATTCCATTAACCAAGATCTGCCACCGGCCTAGAACCGTCTCTGGGAAGAGGGCCCTTGTCAGAGGGACTTGCAGATTTAGTTGAAATAATCGTGACTCTAGCCATTACGCAGCACCGCTTTCCACCTTTCAATGGAAAACCTTTGCGCCGGACTCATCCCTTTTCACTCGCCGTTACTCAGGGAATCTCATTTGATTTCTTTTCCTCCGCTGAATTATATGCTTAAATTCGGCGGGTAACCTCACCTGATCTGAGATCAAAAATATTGATTAAGTTGATTAATGTTTATTTGTGTTGTTTGCAAGCAAGCAACGTAAATCTACTTTAATGTTTGCACAAATTTTGCCTTTGCATTACTTCTTAGGTCTGCTTTAACAGCATGAAATAGCTACTATTTGTACGATTTATACAAGTGCAAGAAGATTCATCAGTTAACAGGTTAGTTGATCACCATAGTTATCTGCAATACGACTTTAGCGTCGTCAGATAGGCGACTAACCTTAGAATCTCATGCTAGTATCTATTCATATATACTGCTTGCAGAGATGAAATATGCATTGTACACAAAATTTATCATGTGAAACAAGTAGATTTGAGATTCTCCTTACTAAATTGCAACGAATTGCAATTAAGAAAAGGAATAAAACATCAAGATTCATGCATATAAATATACAATCCTCTCAAAACAATGCATATATGGTAGTATGCAAGTGTTTTGTTGATTATTTTACATCTCAACTCTCAGACAGATGTGACCTCGGAAAAGACCCGAAAGCCGCAATGTGCGTTGGAAGCTCAAGTGCTCGGCGTGTCCTGCAATTCGCACCGATTATCGTAGCTAGCTACGTTCTTCATCGATTGGTAATTCGAGTGATCCACCGCTTGAAGATGTATCTTTGCCACCGTGGGACTTTTAATAAGTATCCTAAATCTGCATTGAGAGGGTTTGAAAACAATTGTATGCAGTTTATAAAAACCATAGTTGTCTTTACTTAGTTAGGCGAAGAAGTGTAAAACTTCCTTCTTTAAACCTTGCCGTCAGCATAAGCTGAAGACTTGAACAGGTACCAAGTATGTAGCAAGACAGGCTTTTCATTATAAACTACAATTGTTTTGCAAAAAGAAATTATGGCTATCGTTAGATAACCCTCACTCTTTGTTGCATTGGATAATGAAAGATGGATGTATGAATGAACGAATGTAATGCAAGTTAGAATCATGTTGCAATGGCTAAATGTTTGCATTAAACATTCACAATTGCGACTCTAATGCAAATACAATTCAATTGCATTCACCATATTAGCATCTACAATATCACTATGCAGAGTGTTTGATTGTTTGAAGGTTGTATTTCTCTTATAATAAGAGGGTAATACGTTAATGATCCTTCCGCAGGTTCACCTACGGAAACCTTGTTACGACTTTTACTTCCTCTAAATGATCAAGTTTGAACATCTTTCCAGCACAATCCGACCACTAGTTTCCCAATGGTCTGGATTGACCAGTCCGAAGTCCTCACTAAATCATTCAATCGGTAGTAGCGACGGGCGGTGTGTACAAAGGGCAGGGACGTAATCAACGCAAGCTAATGACTCACGCTTACTGGGAATTCCTCGTTCATGGGCAATAATTACAATGCCCAATCCCCATCACGAAATGGGTTCAAGCGGTTACCCACTCCTTTCGGAGCAGGAAACAGTATGCACGATGACCACTTCAGTGTAGCACGCGTGCGGCCCCGGACATCTAAGGGCATCACAGACCTGTTATTGCTCTGTTTCGTGCGGCTGCGAGCGCCGCTTGTCCCTCTAAGAAGTCCTTACAGTGCTACAGCATCCTTACCCTAGCCAATTCTGTAGGCTAATAGCAGCAGAGCCCTCAACAGCCGAAACCATCAAGAGATACTACCACCCACAGGTTGACTAAGGGGGAGTACTGCAGTGTAAACTGCAAGTCTATTTAGTAGGCTAGAGTCTCGTTCGTTATCGGAATTAACCAGACAAATCACTCCACCAACTAAGAACGGCCATGCACCACCACCCACTGAATCAAGAAAGAGCTCTCAATCTGTCAATCCTCTCAGTGTCCGGGCCGGGTGAGTTTTCCCGTGTTGAGTCAAATTAAGCCGCAAGCTCCACTCCTGGTGGTGCCCTTCCGTCAATTCCTTTAAGTTTCAGCTTTGCAACCATACTTCCCCCGGAACCCAAAAACTTTGGTTTCCCGGAAGCTTCCATTCGAGTCATGAAATTAGTTACTCAGAATGATCGCTGGTTGGCATCGTTTATGGTTAGAACTAGGGCGGTATCTGATCGCCTTCGAACCTCTAACTTTCGTTCTTGATTAATGAAAACATTCTTGGCAAATGCTTTCGCTGTAGTTTGTCTTGCGACGGTCCAAGAATTTCACCTCTAGCGCCGCAATACAAATGCCCCCGTCTGTCCCTCTTAATCATTACCTTGGATTCTTAAGACCAACAAAATAGAACCAAGGTCCTATTCCATTATTCCATGCAAGATCATTCAAGTTAAGGTAGTGGTACGCATCATATAGATGGTTGACCATACCGTTTTTAGGCACCTCTTTCGAGGTTTTGGACGCCTGCTTTGAGCACTCTGATTTTTTCAAGGTAAAAGTCTCGATCGCTTGAATCAACACTCGGTAAAGAGCATTGATAGCAAATATCGAGCAATTTTCTGTCTAAACACTATGAATGTAACCACCAGGAAAGAGGAATGAAGGTTCAAGCTAGCATCCGTAGACACAAGCAAGAAACCTAACATCACCATCTAACCCTTTAATCAGTGGACCCCATAGGTTCGACTGAAATCCAACTACGAGCTTTTTAACCGCAGCAACTTTAATATACGCTATTGGAGCTGGAATTACCGCGGCTGCTGGCACCAGACTTGCCCTCCAATAGATCCTCGTTAAAGGATTTAAATTGTACTCATTCCAATTACGGGGCCTCAATAGAGTCCCGTATTGTTATTTTTCGTCACTACATCCCCGTACTGGGATTGTGTAATTTGCGCGCCTGCTGCCTTCCTTAGATGTGGTAGCCGTTTCTCAGGCTCCCTCTCCGGAATCGAACCCTAATTCCCCGTTACCCGTTACAACCATGGTAGGCGCATAACCTACCATCGACAGTTGATAAGGCAGTTGCTTGAGGGATACATCGTCGGCTCAGAGGCCATACGATTTGCTCAGTTATTCAGAGTCATCACAAGAAATGCAACCGAAGTTGCTAAGATCCCCACTGCTAGTCCTTAGACAGCGACCGAAATCACTGAACAGGGTTCTAGGTGAATAAGAATCATTGGTCTTGTACTAATAAATGCGATCCTTCCGTCAGCAAGCTGAGGTTGGAACACTTGTTCATGTATTAGCTCTAGAATTACCACAGTTATCCATGTAAAAAAGAATATCCGAGGAACCGTAACTGATTTAATGAGCCATTCGCGGTTTCACTTTATAAACAGTATGTACTTAGACATGCATGGCTTAATCTTTGAGACAAGCATATGACTACTGGCAGGATCAACCAGGTAACTTGATGTTTTAGCAAAGTAAAATGCTAAACAAGTTGTTTTGCAGCTATAAATACGATATCCTCAGATAACAACCAGCAAGTGGATGCTAACTTTAATGAGGTATCGAGATTTATGTCGTGCATTAAGATGATTCCGCAGAAATCTCTTTAGAATCCATCTTCTTCCACTAGAATATGCAAGCATATCTAGCAGGAGTAACCATTGCTGGGTACGTTTGCAAGTCAACTAAACAGCATAGTATTATAACCGCTTGATACCAATTTCTTTGATCAATTTGCGGTCTGCTTTGCACAAGCAGAGCTCAATACTAATACTGCTCACTCTGTTGAGTGACTAGTTTGAACATATATGCAAGATATGAAGTCTGATAGCATTAAAGCCCAACTCTCATAGATATTGTCAGTCGTACCAAGGAAGACCTTAGGTCTTGCAGGTACTCTACCTTTGTATAATAGTGTGTGGTGATAAGATGATTGACGATCCAAACCCATTCAGGCCCGTCTCTTCAACCACCAAACATCAACAGAATAACAGGAATAGATGCGTGAACAGCTACAGTCTGGACCATACCACTGCTTGATGCATTGACTTATCCATAACCGTAGACAATCACTTACCTCCCCATCAACTACTGATGGTTGCTTCTCTCAATTCAGCAACTACACTCACCACATATAACACAATAAATCTGGTTGTGATCTAAAACCTCTTTTTCTGAAAATTAGACTAAGTCCGTGTCTATTTTTGACACCCAATAACTTTTGAACCATAAGGTCAATCGCGATCATGTTTTTCGGGGTAATATCCCAGTAGTGCCGACTATCGCATGCGCTTATTAATGACCTAAATTACTAAACGCAAGTGGCCTAAAATCGCGCCAATTCGAACATTCTCATTGCTTTTATGGGCTCAACCATTAAAGGCGATTTCCTCTGGTACCAACAGCACGAACTCGATCAAAATTACGCAATCATTAGTTGACCTAATGCTGATAATGTCCAAAAGATTTGGTACCGTGAATCGACCTCGTTCTTCCGTTATAATGAGTCATCATCGAAAATCCAGGGGTATGCAAAAAATTTAACATGTAAGTCAATGGAAAAAGTTAAAGTTCGGTTTTTTCCAGGGGTATGCAAAAATTTTTCAGTTTTAAATCAAAACAAGGTTAACTAGCTAAAACCTCGCTAAAATCACCAAAACAGCCCTTTTTTCCATTTTACACCATTTAACATGTAATTCAATGGAAAAAGTTAAAGTTCGGATTTTTCCAGGGGTATGC
>NW_028315837.1:505500-508000 GCF_039701765.1 Tetranychus urticae
AAAATATTGATTAAGTTGATTAATGTTTATTTGTGTTGTTTGCAAGCAAGCAACGTAAATCTACTTTAATGTTTGCACAAATTTTGCCTTTGCATTACTTCTTAGGTCTGCTTTAACAGCATGAAATAGCTACTATTTGTACGATTTATACAAGTGCAAGAAGATTCATCAGTTAACAGGTTAGTTGATCACCATAGTTATCTGCAATACGACTTTAGCGTCGTCAGATAGGCGACTAACCTTAGAATCTCATGCTAGTATCTATTCATATATACTGCTTGCAGAGATGAAATATGCATTGTACACAAAATTTATCATGTGAAACAAGTAGATTTGAGATTCTCCTTACTAAATTGCAACGAATTGCAATTAAGAAAAGGAATAAAACATCAAGATTCATGCATATAAATATACAATCCTCTCAAAACAATGCATATATGGTAGTATGCAAGTGTTTTGTTGATTATTTTACATCTCAACTCTCAGACAGATGTGACCTCGGAAAAGACCCGAAAGCCGCAATGTGCGTTGGAAGCTCAAGTGCTCGGCGTGTCCTGCAATTCGCACCGATTATCGTAGCTAGCTACGTTCTTCATCGATTGGTAATTCGAGTGATCCACCGCTTGAAGATGTATCTTTGCCACCGTGGGACTTTTAATAAGTATCCTAAATCTGCATTGAGAGGGTTTGAAAACAATTGTATGCAGTTTATAAAAACCATAGTTGTCTTTACTTAGTTAGGCGAAGAAGTGTAAAACTTCCTTCTTTAAACCTTGCCGTCAGCATAAGCTGAAGACTTGAACAGGTACCAAGTATGTAGCAAGACAGGCTTTTCATTATAAACTACAATTGTTTTGCAAAAAGAAATTATGGCTATCGTTAGATAACCCTCACTCTTTGTTGCATTGGATAATGAAAGATGGATGTATGAATGAACGAATGTAATGCAAGTTAGAATCATGTTGCAATGGCTAAATGTTTGCATTAAACATTCACAATTGCGACTCTAATGCAAATACAATTCAATTGCATTCACCATATTAGCATCTACAATATCACTATGCAGAGTGTTTGATTGTTTGAAGGTTGTATTTCTCTTATAATAAGAGGGTAATACGTTAATGATCCTTCCGCAGGTTCACCTACGGAAACCTTGTTACGACTTTTACTTCCTCTAAATGATCAAGTTTGAACATCTTTCCAGCACAATCCGACCACTAGTTTCCCAATGGTCTGGATTGACCAGTCCGAAGTCCTCACTAAATCATTCAATCGGTAGTAGCGACGGGCGGTGTGTACAAAGGGCAGGGACGTAATCAACGCAAGCTAATGACTCACGCTTACTGGGAATTCCTCGTTCATGGGCAATAATTACAATGCCCAATCCCCATCACGAAATGGGTTCAAGCGGTTACCCACTCCTTTCGGAGCAGGAAACAGTATGCACGATGACCACTTCAGTGTAGCACGCGTGCGGCCCCGGACATCTAAGGGCATCACAGACCTGTTATTGCTCTGTTTCGTGCGGCTGCGAGCGCCGCTTGTCCCTCTAAGAAGTCCTTACAGTGCTACAGCATCCTTACCCTAGCCAATTCTGTAGGCTAATAGCAGCAGAGCCCTCAACAGCCGAAACCATCAAGAGATACTACCACCCACAGGTTGACTAAGGGGGAGTACTGCAGTGTAAACTGCAAGTCTATTTAGTAGGCTAGAGTCTCGTTCGTTATCGGAATTAACCAGACAAATCACTCCACCAACTAAGAACGGCCATGCACCACCACCCACTGAATCAAGAAAGAGCTCTCAATCTGTCAATCCTCTCAGTGTCCGGGCCGGGTGAGTTTTCCCGTGTTGAGTCAAATTAAGCCGCAAGCTCCACTCCTGGTGGTGCCCTTCCGTCAATTCCTTTAAGTTTCAGCTTTGCAACCATACTTCCCCCGGAACCCAAAAACTTTGGTTTCCCGGAAGCTTCCATTCGAGTCATGAAATTAGTTACTCAGAATGATCGCTGGTTGGCATCGTTTATGGTTAGAACTAGGGCGGTATCTGATCGCCTTCGAACCTCTAACTTTCGTTCTTGATTAATGAAAACATTCTTGGCAAATGCTTTCGCTGTAGTTTGTCTTGCGACGGTCCAAGAATTTCACCTCTAGCGCCGCAATACAAATGCCCCCGTCTGTCCCTCTTAATCATTACCTTGGATTCTTAAGACCAACAAAATAGAACCAAGGTCCTATTCCATTATTCCATGCAAGATCATTCAAGTTAAGGTAGTGGTACGCATCATATAGATGGTTGACCATACCGTTTTTAGGCACCTCTTTCGAGGTTTTGGACGCCTGCTTTGAGCACTCTGATTTTTTCAAGGTAAAAGTCTCGATCGCTTGAATCAACACTCGGTAAAGAGCATTGATAGCAAATATCGAGCAATTTTCTGTCTAAACACTATGAATGTAACCACCAGGAAAGAGGAATGAAGGTTC
The DNA here is from genome assembly GCF_039701765.1 of Tetranychus urticae. NCBI lineage: Eukaryota > Metazoa > Arthropoda > Arachnida > Trombidiformes > Tetranychidae > Tetranychus > Tetranychus urticae. The sequence continues at coordinate 507,984 of NW_028315837.1, forward strand.
AAGCTAGCATCCGTAGA
>NW_028315837.1:515500-518000 GCF_039701765.1 Tetranychus urticae
TGTGACCTCGGAAAAGACCCGAAAGCCGCAATGTGCGTTGGAAGCTCAAGTGCTCGGCGTGTCCTGCAATTCGCACCGATTATCGTAGCTAGCTACGTTCTTCATCGATTGGTAATTCGAGTGATCCACCGCTTGAAGATGTATCTTTGCCACCGTGGGACTTTTAATAAGTATCCTAAATCTGCATTGAGAGGGTTTGAAAACAATTGTATGCAGTTTATAAAAACCATAGTTGTCTTTACTTAGTTAGGCGAAGAAGTGTAAAACTTCCTTCTTTAAACCTTGCCGTCAGCATAAGCTGAAGACTTGAACAGGTACCAAGTATGTAGCAAGACAGGCTTTTCATTATAAACTACAATTGTTTTGCAAAAAGAAATTATGGCTATCGTTAGATAACCCTCACTCTTTGTTGCATTGGATAATGAAAGATGGATGTATGAATGAACGAATGTAATGCAAGTTAGAATCATGTTGCAATGGCTAAATGTTTGCATTAAACATTCACAATTGCGACTCTAATGCAAATACAATTCAATTGCATTCACCATATTAGCATCTACAATATCACTATGCAGAGTGTTTGATTGTTTGAAGGTTGTATTTCTCTTATAATAAGAGGGTAATACGTTAATGATCCTTCCGCAGGTTCACCTACGGAAACCTTGTTACGACTTTTACTTCCTCTAAATGATCAAGTTTGAACATCTTTCCAGCACAATCCGACCACTAGTTTCCCAATGGTCTGGATTGACCAGTCCGAAGTCCTCACTAAATCATTCAATCGGTAGTAGCGACGGGCGGTGTGTACAAAGGGCAGGGACGTAATCAACGCAAGCTAATGACTCACGCTTACTGGGAATTCCTCGTTCATGGGCAATAATTACAATGCCCAATCCCCATCACGAAATGGGTTCAAGCGGTTACCCACTCCTTTCGGAGCAGGAAACAGTATGCACGATGACCACTTCAGTGTAGCACGCGTGCGGCCCCGGACATCTAAGGGCATCACAGACCTGTTATTGCTCTGTTTCGTGCGGCTGCGAGCGCCGCTTGTCCCTCTAAGAAGTCCTTACAGTGCTACAGCATCCTTACCCTAGCCAATTCTGTAGGCTAATAGCAGCAGAGCCCTCAACAGCCGAAACCATCAAGAGATACTACCACCCACAGGTTGACTAAGGGGGAGTACTGCAGTGTAAACTGCAAGTCTATTTAGTAGGCTAGAGTCTCGTTCGTTATCGGAATTAACCAGACAAATCACTCCACCAACTAAGAACGGCCATGCACCACCACCCACTGAATCAAGAAAGAGCTCTCAATCTGTCAATCCTCTCAGTGTCCGGGCCGGGTGAGTTTTCCCGTGTTGAGTCAAATTAAGCCGCAAGCTCCACTCCTGGTGGTGCCCTTCCGTCAATTCCTTTAAGTTTCAGCTTTGCAACCATACTTCCCCCGGAACCCAAAAACTTTGGTTTCCCGGAAGCTTCCATTCGAGTCATGAAATTAGTTACTCAGAATGATCGCTGGTTGGCATCGTTTATGGTTAGAACTAGGGCGGTATCTGATCGCCTTCGAACCTCTAACTTTCGTTCTTGATTAATGAAAACATTCTTGGCAAATGCTTTCGCTGTAGTTTGTCTTGCGACGGTCCAAGAATTTCACCTCTAGCGCCGCAATACAAATGCCCCCGTCTGTCCCTCTTAATCATTACCTTGGATTCTTAAGACCAACAAAATAGAACCAAGGTCCTATTCCATTATTCCATGCAAGATCATTCAAGTTAAGGTAGTGGTACGCATCATATAGATGGTTGACCATACCGTTTTTAGGCACCTCTTTCGAGGTTTTGGACGCCTGCTTTGAGCACTCTGATTTTTTCAAGGTAAAAGTCTCGATCGCTTGAATCAACACTCGGTAAAGAGCATTGATAGCAAATATCGAGCAATTTTCTGTCTAAACACTATGAATGTAACCACCAGGAAAGAGGAATGAAGGTTCAAGCTAGCATCCGTAGACACAAGCAAGAAACCTAACATCACCATCTAACCCTTTAATCAGTGGACCCCATAGGTTCGACTGAAATCCAACTACGAGCTTTTTAACCGCAGCAACTTTAATATACGCTATTGGAGCTGGAATTACCGCGGCTGCTGGCACCAGACTTGCCCTCCAATAGATCCTCGTTAAAGGATTTAAATTGTACTCATTCCAATTACGGGGCCTCAATAGAGTCCCGTATTGTTATTTTTCGTCACTACATCCCCGTACTGGGATTGTGTAATTTGCGCGCCTGCTGCCTTCCTTAGATGTGGTAGCCGTTTCTCAGGCTCCCTCTCCGGAATCGAACCCTAATTCCCCGTTACCCGTTACAACCATGGTAGGCGCATAACCTACCATCGACAGTTGATAAGGCAGTTGCTTGAGGGATACATCGTCGGCTCAGAGGCCATACGATTTGCTCAGTTATTCAGAGTCATCACAAGAAATGCAACCGAAGTTGCTAAGA
>NW_028315837.1:523000-528000 GCF_039701765.1 Tetranychus urticae
CAAAGTATGTTCAGCTTTAAAAGTTTAACAAGTTGAACTTCGCACCCATTAGGAGTTTGAGAATAGGTTGAGGCCATTTCGGCCCCAAGACCTCTAATCATTCGCTCTACCGGATGCTACTGGTACTTCCATTGGTGCCAGCTATCCTGAGGGAAACTTCGGAAGAAACCAGCTACTAGACGGTTCGATTAGTCTTTCGCCCCTAAACCCGGATCTGACGATCGATTTGCACGTCAGAATCGCTACAGACCTCCACCAGAGTTTCCTCTGGCTTCATCTTGTCCGGGCTTAGTTCACCATCTTTCGGGTACTAACATATATACTAGTGCTCCGCGAAAATCTCGGTAAAGTGGATATATCACGGGCTGATATTGCGGTATACTCTTACAAGCATACATCATATCAATTTCTTTCAATTCGCCTTTCAAGCCTAAACAAGACTGATCAGCTTGCATACATGTTAGACTCCTTGGTCCGTGTTTCAAGACGGGTCGGATAGAGTACCGATCTACTGACCACAGAATCACTAGGTTAACGTAAGCTTGCCACTTTTACCAACAAACCACCAAAAGCCAGCCAATCCATGAGTTGTTTCAACACCAGGTGAAGAAACAGACATCATCAACGAAAGACTAGTCGGATTCGTCAGAGCAGATGACAAGCATTGTTGACCCTGCATAAGCAGAGATTCATCTCCAATGTGACTGTGGTAACAGTTGCCAACACTAGCTCACAGGCTAAGTCTAATAACGCAAGGAATATTAGTAGCTGTGAAAACTAAATGCTGATTAGGTGTGTGTTTAGTACACCTTGCTGTTATCACTTGAACAAGAGTTTTGCACTCTCCTTCACATTGGTCGTGGTTTGAGCACGAGAGTTGAGAAAATGCACTCCTCATGCACATATTGCACTCCTCCTATCAATACCAAGATCCAAGGGCAGGCTAAAAGTTACCCCTTAACCTACTGATCTTGGAACGCTGTAAAGCATTCTTAGCACTGAATAGAAAAAGGCAACAATACACAAGAGAAGCTGAGTTCTCCTCTCAGCTACACTTCGTGGTTCTATCCGTTTCTCTACAAGCGGTTTCACGTCCTTTTGAACTCTCTCTTCAAAGTACTTTGCAACTTTCCCTCACGGTACTTGTTTGCTATCGATATTACCATCGTATTTAGTCTTAGGAGGAGTTTACCTCCTAATTTGGATTGCACTCTCAAGCAATCTGACTCTATCCGCGACTAAAGCCAGTAATCGATATTCCATTAACCAAGATCTGCCACCGGCCTAGAACCGTCTCTGGGAAGAGGGCCCTTGTCAGAGGGACTTGCAGATTTAGTTGAAATAATCGTGACTCTAGCCATTACGCAGCACCGCTTTCCACCTTTCAATGGAAAACCTTTGCGCCGGACTCATCCCTTTTCACTCGCCGTTACTCAGGGAATCTCATTTGATTTCTTTTCCTCCGCTGAATTATATGCTTAAATTCGGCGGGTAACCTCACCTGATCTGAGATCAAAAATATTGATTAAGTTGATTAATGTTTATTTGTGTTGTTTGCAAGCAAGCAACGTAAATCTACTTTAATGTTTGCACAAATTTTGCCTTTGCATTACTTCTTAGGTCTGCTTTAACAGCATGAAATAGCTACTATTTGTACGATTTATACAAGTGCAAGAAGATTCATCAGTTAACAGGTTAGTTGATCACCATAGTTATCTGCAATACGACTTTAGCGTCGTCAGATAGGCGACTAACCTTAGAATCTCATGCTAGTATCTATTCATATATACTGCTTGCAGAGATGAAATATGCATTGTACACAAAATTTATCATGTGAAACAAGTAGATTTGAGATTCTCCTTACTAAATTGCAACGAATTGCAATTAAGAAAAGGAATAAAACATCAAGATTCATGCATATAAATATACAATCCTCTCAAAACAATGCATATATGGTAGTATGCAAGTGTTTTGTTGATTATTTTACATCTCAACTCTCAGACAGATGTGACCTCGGAAAAGACCCGAAAGCCGCAATGTGCGTTGGAAGCTCAAGTGCTCGGCGTGTCCTGCAATTCGCACCGATTATCGTAGCTAGCTACGTTCTTCATCGATTGGTAATTCGAGTGATCCACCGCTTGAAGATGTATCTTTGCCACCGTGGGACTTTTAATAAGTATCCTAAATCTGCATTGAGAGGGTTTGAAAACAATTGTATGCAGTTTATAAAAACCATAGTTGTCTTTACTTAGTTAGGCGAAGAAGTGTAAAACTTCCTTCTTTAAACCTTGCCGTCAGCATAAGCTGAAGACTTGAACAGGTACCAAGTATGTAGCAAGACAGGCTTTTCATTATAAACTACAATTGTTTTGCAAAAAGAAATTATGGCTATCGTTAGATAACCCTCACTCTTTGTTGCATTGGATAATGAAAGATGGATGTATGAATGAACGAATGTAATGCAAGTTAGAATCATGTTGCAATGGCTAAATGTTTGCATTAAACATTCACAATTGCGACTCTAATGCAAATACAATTCAATTGCATTCACCATATTAGCATCTACAATATCACTATGCAGAGTGTTTGATTGTTTGAAGGTTGTATTTCTCTTATAATAAGAGGGTAATACGTTAATGATCCTTCCGCAGGTTCACCTACGGAAACCTTGTTACGACTTTTACTTCCTCTAAATGATCAAGTTTGAACATCTTTCCAGCACAATCCGACCACTAGTTTCCCAATGGTCTGGATTGACCAGTCCGAAGTCCTCACTAAATCATTCAATCGGTAGTAGCGACGGGCGGTGTGTACAAAGGGCAGGGACGTAATCAACGCAAGCTAATGACTCACGCTTACTGGGAATTCCTCGTTCATGGGCAATAATTACAATGCCCAATCCCCATCACGAAATGGGTTCAAGCGGTTACCCACTCCTTTCGGAGCAGGAAACAGTATGCACGATGACCACTTCAGTGTAGCACGCGTGCGGCCCCGGACATCTAAGGGCATCACAGACCTGTTATTGCTCTGTTTCGTGCGGCTGCGAGCGCCGCTTGTCCCTCTAAGAAGTCCTTACAGTGCTACAGCATCCTTACCCTAGCCAATTCTGTAGGCTAATAGCAGCAGAGCCCTCAACAGCCGAAACCATCAAGAGATACTACCACCCACAGGTTGACTAAGGGGGAGTACTGCAGTGTAAACTGCAAGTCTATTTAGTAGGCTAGAGTCTCGTTCGTTATCGGAATTAACCAGACAAATCACTCCACCAACTAAGAACGGCCATGCACCACCACCCACTGAATCAAGAAAGAGCTCTCAATCTGTCAATCCTCTCAGTGTCCGGGCCGGGTGAGTTTTCCCGTGTTGAGTCAAATTAAGCCGCAAGCTCCACTCCTGGTGGTGCCCTTCCGTCAATTCCTTTAAGTTTCAGCTTTGCAACCATACTTCCCCCGGAACCCAAAAACTTTGGTTTCCCGGAAGCTTCCATTCGAGTCATGAAATTAGTTACTCAGAATGATCGCTGGTTGGCATCGTTTATGGTTAGAACTAGGGCGGTATCTGATCGCCTTCGAACCTCTAACTTTCGTTCTTGATTAATGAAAACATTCTTGGCAAATGCTTTCGCTGTAGTTTGTCTTGCGACGGTCCAAGAATTTCACCTCTAGCGCCGCAATACAAATGCCCCCGTCTGTCCCTCTTAATCATTACCTTGGATTCTTAAGACCAACAAAATAGAACCAAGGTCCTATTCCATTATTCCATGCAAGATCATTCAAGTTAAGGTAGTGGTACGCATCATATAGATGGTTGACCATACCGTTTTTAGGCACCTCTTTCGAGGTTTTGGACGCCTGCTTTGAGCACTCTGATTTTTTCAAGGTAAAAGTCTCGATCGCTTGAATCAACACTCGGTAAAGAGCATTGATAGCAAATATCGAGCAATTTTCTGTCTAAACACTATGAATGTAACCACCAGGAAAGAGGAATGAAGGTTCAAGCTAGCATCCGTAGACACAAGCAAGAAACCTAACATCACCATCTAACCCTTTAATCAGTGGACCCCATAGGTTCGACTGAAATCCAACTACGAGCTTTTTAACCGCAGCAACTTTAATATACGCTATTGGAGCTGGAATTACCGCGGCTGCTGGCACCAGACTTGCCCTCCAATAGATCCTCGTTAAAGGATTTAAATTGTACTCATTCCAATTACGGGGCCTCAATAGAGTCCCGTATTGTTATTTTTCGTCACTACATCCCCGTACTGGGATTGTGTAATTTGCGCGCCTGCTGCCTTCCTTAGATGTGGTAGCCGTTTCTCAGGCTCCCTCTCCGGAATCGAACCCTAATTCCCCGTTACCCGTTACAACCATGGTAGGCGCATAACCTACCATCGACAGTTGATAAGGCAGTTGCTTGAGGGATACATCGTCGGCTCAGAGGCCATACGATTTGCTCAGTTATTCAGAGTCATCACAAGAAATGCAACCGAAGTTGCTAAGATCCCCACTGCTAGTCCTTAGACAGCGACCGAAATCACTGAACAGGGTTCTAGGTGAATAAGAATCATTGGTCTTGTACTAATAAATGCGATCCTTCCGTCAGCAAGCTGAGGTTGGAACACTTGTTCATGTATTAGCTCTAGAATTACCACAGTTATCCATGTAAAAAAGAATATCCGAGGAACCGTAACTGATTTAATGAGCCATTCGCGGTTTCACTTTATAAACAGTATGTACTTAGACATGCATGGCTTAATCTTTGAGACAAGCATATGACTACTGGCAGGATCAACCAGGTAACTTGATGTTTTAGCAAAGTAAAATGCTAAACAAGTTGTTTTGCAGCTATAAATACGATATCCTCAGATAACAACCAGCAAGTGGATGCTAACTTTAATGAGGTATCGAGATTTATGTCGTGCATTAAGATGATTCCGCAGAAATCTCTTTAGAATCCATCTTCTTCCACTAGAATATGCAAGCATATCTAGCAGG
>NW_028315837.1:533000-538000 GCF_039701765.1 Tetranychus urticae
CCTAAACAAGACTGATCAGCTTGCATACATGTTAGACTCCTTGGTCCGTGTTTCAAGACGGGTCGGATAGAGTACCGATCTACTGACCACAGAATCACTAGGTTAACGTAAGCTTGCCACTTTTACCAACAAACCACCAAAAGCCAGCCAATCCATGAGTTGTTTCAACACCAGGTGAAGAAACAGACATCATCAACGAAAGACTAGTCGGATTCGTCAGAGCAGATGACAAGCATTGTTGACCCTGCATAAGCAGAGATTCATCTCCAATGTGACTGTGGTAACAGTTGCCAACACTAGCTCACAGGCTAAGTCTAATAACGCAAGGAATATTAGTAGCTGTGAAAACTAAATGCTGATTAGGTGTGTGTTTAGTACACCTTGCTGTTATCACTTGAACAAGAGTTTTGCACTCTCCTTCACATTGGTCGTGGTTTGAGCACGAGAGTTGAGAAAATGCACTCCTCATGCACATATTGCACTCCTCCTATCAATACCAAGATCCAAGGGCAGGCTAAAAGTTACCCCTTAACCTACTGATCTTGGAACGCTGTAAAGCATTCTTAGCACTGAATAGAAAAAGGCAACAATACACAAGAGAAGCTGAGTTCTCCTCTCAGCTACACTTCGTGGTTCTATCCGTTTCTCTACAAGCGGTTTCACGTCCTTTTGAACTCTCTCTTCAAAGTACTTTGCAACTTTCCCTCACGGTACTTGTTTGCTATCGATATTACCATCGTATTTAGTCTTAGGAGGAGTTTACCTCCTAATTTGGATTGCACTCTCAAGCAATCTGACTCTATCCGCGACTAAAGCCAGTAATCGATATTCCATTAACCAAGATCTGCCACCGGCCTAGAACCGTCTCTGGGAAGAGGGCCCTTGTCAGAGGGACTTGCAGATTTAGTTGAAATAATCGTGACTCTAGCCATTACGCAGCACCGCTTTCCACCTTTCAATGGAAAACCTTTGCGCCGGACTCATCCCTTTTCACTCGCCGTTACTCAGGGAATCTCATTTGATTTCTTTTCCTCCGCTGAATTATATGCTTAAATTCGGCGGGTAACCTCACCTGATCTGAGATCAAAAATATTGATTAAGTTGATTAATGTTTATTTGTGTTGTTTGCAAGCAAGCAACGTAAATCTACTTTAATGTTTGCACAAATTTTGCCTTTGCATTACTTCTTAGGTCTGCTTTAACAGCATGAAATAGCTACTATTTGTACGATTTATACAAGTGCAAGAAGATTCATCAGTTAACAGGTTAGTTGATCACCATAGTTATCTGCAATACGACTTTAGCGTCGTCAGATAGGCGACTAACCTTAGAATCTCATGCTAGTATCTATTCATATATACTGCTTGCAGAGATGAAATATGCATTGTACACAAAATTTATCATGTGAAACAAGTAGATTTGAGATTCTCCTTACTAAATTGCAACGAATTGCAATTAAGAAAAGGAATAAAACATCAAGATTCATGCATATAAATATACAATCCTCTCAAAACAATGCATATATGGTAGTATGCAAGTGTTTTGTTGATTATTTTACATCTCAACTCTCAGACAGATGTGACCTCGGAAAAGACCCGAAAGCCGCAATGTGCGTTGGAAGCTCAAGTGCTCGGCGTGTCCTGCAATTCGCACCGATTATCGTAGCTAGCTACGTTCTTCATCGATTGGTAATTCGAGTGATCCACCGCTTGAAGATGTATCTTTGCCACCGTGGGACTTTTAATAAGTATCCTAAATCTGCATTGAGAGGGTTTGAAAACAATTGTATGCAGTTTATAAAAACCATAGTTGTCTTTACTTAGTTAGGCGAAGAAGTGTAAAACTTCCTTCTTTAAACCTTGCCGTCAGCATAAGCTGAAGACTTGAACAGGTACCAAGTATGTAGCAAGACAGGCTTTTCATTATAAACTACAATTGTTTTGCAAAAAGAAATTATGGCTATCGTTAGATAACCCTCACTCTTTGTTGCATTGGATAATGAAAGATGGATGTATGAATGAACGAATGTAATGCAAGTTAGAATCATGTTGCAATGGCTAAATGTTTGCATTAAACATTCACAATTGCGACTCTAATGCAAATACAATTCAATTGCATTCACCATATTAGCATCTACAATATCACTATGCAGAGTGTTTGATTGTTTGAAGGTTGTATTTCTCTTATAATAAGAGGGTAATACGTTAATGATCCTTCCGCAGGTTCACCTACGGAAACCTTGTTACGACTTTTACTTCCTCTAAATGATCAAGTTTGAACATCTTTCCAGCACAATCCGACCACTAGTTTCCCAATGGTCTGGATTGACCAGTCCGAAGTCCTCACTAAATCATTCAATCGGTAGTAGCGACGGGCGGTGTGTACAAAGGGCAGGGACGTAATCAACGCAAGCTAATGACTCACGCTTACTGGGAATTCCTCGTTCATGGGCAATAATTACAATGCCCAATCCCCATCACGAAATGGGTTCAAGCGGTTACCCACTCCTTTCGGAGCAGGAAACAGTATGCACGATGACCACTTCAGTGTAGCACGCGTGCGGCCCCGGACATCTAAGGGCATCACAGACCTGTTATTGCTCTGTTTCGTGCGGCTGCGAGCGCCGCTTGTCCCTCTAAGAAGTCCTTACAGTGCTACAGCATCCTTACCCTAGCCAATTCTGTAGGCTAATAGCAGCAGAGCCCTCAACAGCCGAAACCATCAAGAGATACTACCACCCACAGGTTGACTAAGGGGGAGTACTGCAGTGTAAACTGCAAGTCTATTTAGTAGGCTAGAGTCTCGTTCGTTATCGGAATTAACCAGACAAATCACTCCACCAACTAAGAACGGCCATGCACCACCACCCACTGAATCAAGAAAGAGCTCTCAATCTGTCAATCCTCTCAGTGTCCGGGCCGGGTGAGTTTTCCCGTGTTGAGTCAAATTAAGCCGCAAGCTCCACTCCTGGTGGTGCCCTTCCGTCAATTCCTTTAAGTTTCAGCTTTGCAACCATACTTCCCCCGGAACCCAAAAACTTTGGTTTCCCGGAAGCTTCCATTCGAGTCATGAAATTAGTTACTCAGAATGATCGCTGGTTGGCATCGTTTATGGTTAGAACTAGGGCGGTATCTGATCGCCTTCGAACCTCTAACTTTCGTTCTTGATTAATGAAAACATTCTTGGCAAATGCTTTCGCTGTAGTTTGTCTTGCGACGGTCCAAGAATTTCACCTCTAGCGCCGCAATACAAATGCCCCCGTCTGTCCCTCTTAATCATTACCTTGGATTCTTAAGACCAACAAAATAGAACCAAGGTCCTATTCCATTATTCCATGCAAGATCATTCAAGTTAAGGTAGTGGTACGCATCATATAGATGGTTGACCATACCGTTTTTAGGCACCTCTTTCGAGGTTTTGGACGCCTGCTTTGAGCACTCTGATTTTTTCAAGGTAAAAGTCTCGATCGCTTGAATCAACACTCGGTAAAGAGCATTGATAGCAAATATCGAGCAATTTTCTGTCTAAACACTATGAATGTAACCACCAGGAAAGAGGAATGAAGGTTCAAGCTAGCATCCGTAGACACAAGCAAGAAACCTAACATCACCATCTAACCCTTTAATCAGTGGACCCCATAGGTTCGACTGAAATCCAACTACGAGCTTTTTAACCGCAGCAACTTTAATATACGCTATTGGAGCTGGAATTACCGCGGCTGCTGGCACCAGACTTGCCCTCCAATAGATCCTCGTTAAAGGATTTAAATTGTACTCATTCCAATTACGGGGCCTCAATAGAGTCCCGTATTGTTATTTTTCGTCACTACATCCCCGTACTGGGATTGTGTAATTTGCGCGCCTGCTGCCTTCCTTAGATGTGGTAGCCGTTTCTCAGGCTCCCTCTCCGGAATCGAACCCTAATTCCCCGTTACCCGTTACAACCATGGTAGGCGCATAACCTACCATCGACAGTTGATAAGGCAGTTGCTTGAGGGATACATCGTCGGCTCAGAGGCCATACGATTTGCTCAGTTATTCAGAGTCATCACAAGAAATGCAACCGAAGTTGCTAAGATCCCCACTGCTAGTCCTTAGACAGCGACCGAAATCACTGAACAGGGTTCTAGGTGAATAAGAATCATTGGTCTTGTACTAATAAATGCGATCCTTCCGTCAGCAAGCTGAGGTTGGAACACTTGTTCATGTATTAGCTCTAGAATTACCACAGTTATCCATGTAAAAAAGAATATCCGAGGAACCGTAACTGATTTAATGAGCCATTCGCGGTTTCACTTTATAAACAGTATGTACTTAGACATGCATGGCTTAATCTTTGAGACAAGCATATGACTACTGGCAGGATCAACCAGGTAACTTGATGTTTTAGCAAAGTAAAATGCTAAACAAGTTGTTTTGCAGCTATAAATACGATATCCTCAGATAACAACCAGCAAGTGGATGCTAACTTTAATGAGGTATCGAGATTTATGTCGTGCATTAAGATGATTCCGCAGAAATCTCTTTAGAATCCATCTTCTTCCACTAGAATATGCAAGCATATCTAGCAGGAGTAACCATTGCTGGGTACGTTTGCAAGTCAACTAAACAGCATAGTATTATAACCGCTTGATACCAATTTCTTTGATCAATTTGCGGTCTGCTTTGCACAAGCAGAGCTCAATACTAATACTGCTCACTCTGTTGAGTGACTAGTTTGAACATATATGCAAGATATGAAGTCTGATAGCATTAAAGCCCAACTCTCATAGATATTGTCAGTCGTACCAAGGAAGACCTTAGGTCTTGCAGGTACTCTACCTTTGTATAATAGTGTGTGGTGATAAGATGATTGACGATCCAAACCCATTCAGGCCCGTCTCTTCAACCACCAAACATCAACAGAATAACAGGAATAGATGCGTGAACAGCTACAGTCTGGACCATACCACTGCTTGATGCATTGACTTATCCATAACCGTAGACAATCACTTACCTCCC
>NW_028315837.1:543000-548000 GCF_039701765.1 Tetranychus urticae
CAATACCAAGATCCAAGGGCAGGCTAAAAGTTACCCCTTAACCTACTGATCTTGGAACGCTGTAAAGCATTCTTAGCACTGAATAGAAAAAGGCAACAATACACAAGAGAAGCTGAGTTCTCCTCTCAGCTACACTTCGTGGTTCTATCCGTTTCTCTACAAGCGGTTTCACGTCCTTTTGAACTCTCTCTTCAAAGTACTTTGCAACTTTCCCTCACGGTACTTGTTTGCTATCGATATTACCATCGTATTTAGTCTTAGGAGGAGTTTACCTCCTAATTTGGATTGCACTCTCAAGCAATCTGACTCTATCCGCGACTAAAGCCAGTAATCGATATTCCATTAACCAAGATCTGCCACCGGCCTAGAACCGTCTCTGGGAAGAGGGCCCTTGTCAGAGGGACTTGCAGATTTAGTTGAAATAATCGTGACTCTAGCCATTACGCAGCACCGCTTTCCACCTTTCAATGGAAAACCTTTGCGCCGGACTCATCCCTTTTCACTCGCCGTTACTCAGGGAATCTCATTTGATTTCTTTTCCTCCGCTGAATTATATGCTTAAATTCGGCGGGTAACCTCACCTGATCTGAGATCAAAAATATTGATTAAGTTGATTAATGTTTATTTGTGTTGTTTGCAAGCAAGCAACGTAAATCTACTTTAATGTTTGCACAAATTTTGCCTTTGCATTACTTCTTAGGTCTGCTTTAACAGCATGAAATAGCTACTATTTGTACGATTTATACAAGTGCAAGAAGATTCATCAGTTAACAGGTTAGTTGATCACCATAGTTATCTGCAATACGACTTTAGCGTCGTCAGATAGGCGACTAACCTTAGAATCTCATGCTAGTATCTATTCATATATACTGCTTGCAGAGATGAAATATGCATTGTACACAAAATTTATCATGTGAAACAAGTAGATTTGAGATTCTCCTTACTAAATTGCAACGAATTGCAATTAAGAAAAGGAATAAAACATCAAGATTCATGCATATAAATATACAATCCTCTCAAAACAATGCATATATGGTAGTATGCAAGTGTTTTGTTGATTATTTTACATCTCAACTCTCAGACAGATGTGACCTCGGAAAAGACCCGAAAGCCGCAATGTGCGTTGGAAGCTCAAGTGCTCGGCGTGTCCTGCAATTCGCACCGATTATCGTAGCTAGCTACGTTCTTCATCGATTGGTAATTCGAGTGATCCACCGCTTGAAGATGTATCTTTGCCACCGTGGGACTTTTAATAAGTATCCTAAATCTGCATTGAGAGGGTTTGAAAACAATTGTATGCAGTTTATAAAAACCATAGTTGTCTTTACTTAGTTAGGCGAAGAAGTGTAAAACTTCCTTCTTTAAACCTTGCCGTCAGCATAAGCTGAAGACTTGAACAGGTACCAAGTATGTAGCAAGACAGGCTTTTCATTATAAACTACAATTGTTTTGCAAAAAGAAATTATGGCTATCGTTAGATAACCCTCACTCTTTGTTGCATTGGATAATGAAAGATGGATGTATGAATGAACGAATGTAATGCAAGTTAGAATCATGTTGCAATGGCTAAATGTTTGCATTAAACATTCACAATTGCGACTCTAATGCAAATACAATTCAATTGCATTCACCATATTAGCATCTACAATATCACTATGCAGAGTGTTTGATTGTTTGAAGGTTGTATTTCTCTTATAATAAGAGGGTAATACGTTAATGATCCTTCCGCAGGTTCACCTACGGAAACCTTGTTACGACTTTTACTTCCTCTAAATGATCAAGTTTGAACATCTTTCCAGCACAATCCGACCACTAGTTTCCCAATGGTCTGGATTGACCAGTCCGAAGTCCTCACTAAATCATTCAATCGGTAGTAGCGACGGGCGGTGTGTACAAAGGGCAGGGACGTAATCAACGCAAGCTAATGACTCACGCTTACTGGGAATTCCTCGTTCATGGGCAATAATTACAATGCCCAATCCCCATCACGAAATGGGTTCAAGCGGTTACCCACTCCTTTCGGAGCAGGAAACAGTATGCACGATGACCACTTCAGTGTAGCACGCGTGCGGCCCCGGACATCTAAGGGCATCACAGACCTGTTATTGCTCTGTTTCGTGCGGCTGCGAGCGCCGCTTGTCCCTCTAAGAAGTCCTTACAGTGCTACAGCATCCTTACCCTAGCCAATTCTGTAGGCTAATAGCAGCAGAGCCCTCAACAGCCGAAACCATCAAGAGATACTACCACCCACAGGTTGACTAAGGGGGAGTACTGCAGTGTAAACTGCAAGTCTATTTAGTAGGCTAGAGTCTCGTTCGTTATCGGAATTAACCAGACAAATCACTCCACCAACTAAGAACGGCCATGCACCACCACCCACTGAATCAAGAAAGAGCTCTCAATCTGTCAATCCTCTCAGTGTCCGGGCCGGGTGAGTTTTCCCGTGTTGAGTCAAATTAAGCCGCAAGCTCCACTCCTGGTGGTGCCCTTCCGTCAATTCCTTTAAGTTTCAGCTTTGCAACCATACTTCCCCCGGAACCCAAAAACTTTGGTTTCCCGGAAGCTTCCATTCGAGTCATGAAATTAGTTACTCAGAATGATCGCTGGTTGGCATCGTTTATGGTTAGAACTAGGGCGGTATCTGATCGCCTTCGAACCTCTAACTTTCGTTCTTGATTAATGAAAACATTCTTGGCAAATGCTTTCGCTGTAGTTTGTCTTGCGACGGTCCAAGAATTTCACCTCTAGCGCCGCAATACAAATGCCCCCGTCTGTCCCTCTTAATCATTACCTTGGATTCTTAAGACCAACAAAATAGAACCAAGGTCCTATTCCATTATTCCATGCAAGATCATTCAAGTTAAGGTAGTGGTACGCATCATATAGATGGTTGACCATACCGTTTTTAGGCACCTCTTTCGAGGTTTTGGACGCCTGCTTTGAGCACTCTGATTTTTTCAAGGTAAAAGTCTCGATCGCTTGAATCAACACTCGGTAAAGAGCATTGATAGCAAATATCGAGCAATTTTCTGTCTAAACACTATGAATGTAACCACCAGGAAAGAGGAATGAAGGTTCAAGCTAGCATCCGTAGACACAAGCAAGAAACCTAACATCACCATCTAACCCTTTAATCAGTGGACCCCATAGGTTCGACTGAAATCCAACTACGAGCTTTTTAACCGCAGCAACTTTAATATACGCTATTGGAGCTGGAATTACCGCGGCTGCTGGCACCAGACTTGCCCTCCAATAGATCCTCGTTAAAGGATTTAAATTGTACTCATTCCAATTACGGGGCCTCAATAGAGTCCCGTATTGTTATTTTTCGTCACTACATCCCCGTACTGGGATTGTGTAATTTGCGCGCCTGCTGCCTTCCTTAGATGTGGTAGCCGTTTCTCAGGCTCCCTCTCCGGAATCGAACCCTAATTCCCCGTTACCCGTTACAACCATGGTAGGCGCATAACCTACCATCGACAGTTGATAAGGCAGTTGCTTGAGGGATACATCGTCGGCTCAGAGGCCATACGATTTGCTCAGTTATTCAGAGTCATCACAAGAAATGCAACCGAAGTTGCTAAGATCCCCACTGCTAGTCCTTAGACAGCGACCGAAATCACTGAACAGGGTTCTAGGTGAATAAGAATCATTGGTCTTGTACTAATAAATGCGATCCTTCCGTCAGCAAGCTGAGGTTGGAACACTTGTTCATGTATTAGCTCTAGAATTACCACAGTTATCCATGTAAAAAAGAATATCCGAGGAACCGTAACTGATTTAATGAGCCATTCGCGGTTTCACTTTATAAACAGTATGTACTTAGACATGCATGGCTTAATCTTTGAGACAAGCATATGACTACTGGCAGGATCAACCAGGTAACTTGATGTTTTAGCAAAGTAAAATGCTAAACAAGTTGTTTTGCAGCTATAAATACGATATCCTCAGATAACAACCAGCAAGTGGATGCTAACTTTAATGAGGTATCGAGATTTATGTCGTGCATTAAGATGATTCCGCAGAAATCTCTTTAGAATCCATCTTCTTCCACTAGAATATGCAAGCATATCTAGCAGGAGTAACCATTGCTGGGTACGTTTGCAAGTCAACTAAACAGCATAGTATTATAACCGCTTGATACCAATTTCTTTGATCAATTTGCGGTCTGCTTTGCACAAGCAGAGCTCAATACTAATACTGCTCACTCTGTTGAGTGACTAGTTTGAACATATATGCAAGATATGAAGTCTGATAGCATTAAAGCCCAACTCTCATAGATATTGTCAGTCGTACCAAGGAAGACCTTAGGTCTTGCAGGTACTCTACCTTTGTATAATAGTGTGTGGTGATAAGATGATTGACGATCCAAACCCATTCAGGCCCGTCTCTTCAACCACCAAACATCAACAGAATAACAGGAATAGATGCGTGAACAGCTACAGTCTGGACCATACCACTGCTTGATGCATTGACTTATCCATAACCGTAGACAATCACTTACCTCCCCATCAACTACTGATGGTTGCTTCTCTCAATTCAGCAACTACACTCACCACATATAACACAATAAATCTGGTTGTGATCTAAAACCTCTTTTTCTGAAAATTAGACTAAGTCCGTGTCTATTTTTGACACCCAATAACTTTTGAACCATAAGGTCAATCGCGATCATGTTTTTCGGGGTAATATCCCAGTAGTGCCGACTATCGCATGCGCTTATTAATGACCTAAATTACTAAACGCAAGTGGCCTAAAATCGCGCCAATTCGAACATTCTCATTGCTTTTATGGGCTCAACCATTAAAGGCGATTTCCTCTGGTACCAACAGCACGAACTCGATCAAAATTACGCAATCATTAGTTGACCTAATGCTGATAATGTCCAAAAGATTTGGTACCGTGAATCGACCTCGTTCTTCCGTTATAATGAGTCATCATCGAAAATCCAGGGGTATGCAAAAAATTTAACATGTAAGTCAATGGAAAAAGTTAAAGTT
>NW_028315837.1:553000-558099 GCF_039701765.1 Tetranychus urticae
CCTTTTCACTCGCCGTTACTCAGGGAATCTCATTTGATTTCTTTTCCTCCGCTGAATTATATGCTTAAATTCGGCGGGTAACCTCACCTGATCTGAGATCAAAAATATTGATTAAGTTGATTAATGTTTATTTGTGTTGTTTGCAAGCAAGCAACGTAAATCTACTTTAATGTTTGCACAAATTTTGCCTTTGCATTACTTCTTAGGTCTGCTTTAACAGCATGAAATAGCTACTATTTGTACGATTTATACAAGTGCAAGAAGATTCATCAGTTAACAGGTTAGTTGATCACCATAGTTATCTGCAATACGACTTTAGCGTCGTCAGATAGGCGACTAACCTTAGAATCTCATGCTAGTATCTATTCATATATACTGCTTGCAGAGATGAAATATGCATTGTACACAAAATTTATCATGTGAAACAAGTAGATTTGAGATTCTCCTTACTAAATTGCAACGAATTGCAATTAAGAAAAGGAATAAAACATCAAGATTCATGCATATAAATATACAATCCTCTCAAAACAATGCATATATGGTAGTATGCAAGTGTTTTGTTGATTATTTTACATCTCAACTCTCAGACAGATGTGACCTCGGAAAAGACCCGAAAGCCGCAATGTGCGTTGGAAGCTCAAGTGCTCGGCGTGTCCTGCAATTCGCACCGATTATCGTAGCTAGCTACGTTCTTCATCGATTGGTAATTCGAGTGATCCACCGCTTGAAGATGTATCTTTGCCACCGTGGGACTTTTAATAAGTATCCTAAATCTGCATTGAGAGGGTTTGAAAACAATTGTATGCAGTTTATAAAAACCATAGTTGTCTTTACTTAGTTAGGCGAAGAAGTGTAAAACTTCCTTCTTTAAACCTTGCCGTCAGCATAAGCTGAAGACTTGAACAGGTACCAAGTATGTAGCAAGACAGGCTTTTCATTATAAACTACAATTGTTTTGCAAAAAGAAATTATGGCTATCGTTAGATAACCCTCACTCTTTGTTGCATTGGATAATGAAAGATGGATGTATGAATGAACGAATGTAATGCAAGTTAGAATCATGTTGCAATGGCTAAATGTTTGCATTAAACATTCACAATTGCGACTCTAATGCAAATACAATTCAATTGCATTCACCATATTAGCATCTACAATATCACTATGCAGAGTGTTTGATTGTTTGAAGGTTGTATTTCTCTTATAATAAGAGGGTAATACGTTAATGATCCTTCCGCAGGTTCACCTACGGAAACCTTGTTACGACTTTTACTTCCTCTAAATGATCAAGTTTGAACATCTTTCCAGCACAATCCGACCACTAGTTTCCCAATGGTCTGGATTGACCAGTCCGAAGTCCTCACTAAATCATTCAATCGGTAGTAGCGACGGGCGGTGTGTACAAAGGGCAGGGACGTAATCAACGCAAGCTAATGACTCACGCTTACTGGGAATTCCTCGTTCATGGGCAATAATTACAATGCCCAATCCCCATCACGAAATGGGTTCAAGCGGTTACCCACTCCTTTCGGAGCAGGAAACAGTATGCACGATGACCACTTCAGTGTAGCACGCGTGCGGCCCCGGACATCTAAGGGCATCACAGACCTGTTATTGCTCTGTTTCGTGCGGCTGCGAGCGCCGCTTGTCCCTCTAAGAAGTCCTTACAGTGCTACAGCATCCTTACCCTAGCCAATTCTGTAGGCTAATAGCAGCAGAGCCCTCAACAGCCGAAACCATCAAGAGATACTACCACCCACAGGTTGACTAAGGGGGAGTACTGCAGTGTAAACTGCAAGTCTATTTAGTAGGCTAGAGTCTCGTTCGTTATCGGAATTAACCAGACAAATCACTCCACCAACTAAGAACGGCCATGCACCACCACCCACTGAATCAAGAAAGAGCTCTCAATCTGTCAATCCTCTCAGTGTCCGGGCCGGGTGAGTTTTCCCGTGTTGAGTCAAATTAAGCCGCAAGCTCCACTCCTGGTGGTGCCCTTCCGTCAATTCCTTTAAGTTTCAGCTTTGCAACCATACTTCCCCCGGAACCCAAAAACTTTGGTTTCCCGGAAGCTTCCATTCGAGTCATGAAATTAGTTACTCAGAATGATCGCTGGTTGGCATCGTTTATGGTTAGAACTAGGGCGGTATCTGATCGCCTTCGAACCTCTAACTTTCGTTCTTGATTAATGAAAACATTCTTGGCAAATGCTTTCGCTGTAGTTTGTCTTGCGACGGTCCAAGAATTTCACCTCTAGCGCCGCAATACAAATGCCCCCGTCTGTCCCTCTTAATCATTACCTTGGATTCTTAAGACCAACAAAATAGAACCAAGGTCCTATTCCATTATTCCATGCAAGATCATTCAAGTTAAGGTAGTGGTACGCATCATATAGATGGTTGACCATACCGTTTTTAGGCACCTCTTTCGAGGTTTTGGACGCCTGCTTTGAGCACTCTGATTTTTTCAAGGTAAAAGTCTCGATCGCTTGAATCAACACTCGGTAAAGAGCATTGATAGCAAATATCGAGCAATTTTCTGTCTAAACACTATGAATGTAACCACCAGGAAAGAGGAATGAAGGTTCAAGCTAGCATCCGTAGACACAAGCAAGAAACCTAACATCACCATCTAACCCTTTAATCAGTGGACCCCATAGGTTCGACTGAAATCCAACTACGAGCTTTTTAACCGCAGCAACTTTAATATACGCTATTGGAGCTGGAATTACCGCGGCTGCTGGCACCAGACTTGCCCTCCAATAGATCCTCGTTAAAGGATTTAAATTGTACTCATTCCAATTACGGGGCCTCAATAGAGTCCCGTATTGTTATTTTTCGTCACTACATCCCCGTACTGGGATTGTGTAATTTGCGCGCCTGCTGCCTTCCTTAGATGTGGTAGCCGTTTCTCAGGCTCCCTCTCCGGAATCGAACCCTAATTCCCCGTTACCCGTTACAACCATGGTAGGCGCATAACCTACCATCGACAGTTGATAAGGCAGTTGCTTGAGGGATACATCGTCGGCTCAGAGGCCATACGATTTGCTCAGTTATTCAGAGTCATCACAAGAAATGCAACCGAAGTTGCTAAGATCCCCACTGCTAGTCCTTAGACAGCGACCGAAATCACTGAACAGGGTTCTAGGTGAATAAGAATCATTGGTCTTGTACTAATAAATGCGATCCTTCCGTCAGCAAGCTGAGGTTGGAACACTTGTTCATGTATTAGCTCTAGAATTACCACAGTTATCCATGTAAAAAAGAATATCCGAGGAACCGTAACTGATTTAATGAGCCATTCGCGGTTTCACTTTATAAACAGTATGTACTTAGACATGCATGGCTTAATCTTTGAGACAAGCATATGACTACTGGCAGGATCAACCAGGTAACTTGATGTTTT
Organism: Tetranychus urticae; assembly: GCF_039701765.1. NCBI lineage: Eukaryota > Metazoa > Arthropoda > Arachnida > Trombidiformes > Tetranychidae > Tetranychus > Tetranychus urticae. Next base: position 556,403 of record NW_028315837.1, read on the forward strand.
AGCAAAGTAAAATGCTAAACAAGTTGTTTTGCAGCTATAAATACGATATCCTCAGATAACAACCAGCAAGTGGATGCTAACTTTAATGAGGTATCGAGATTTATGTCGTGCATTAAGATGATTCCGCAGAAATCTCTTTAGAATCCATCTTCTTCCACTAGAATATGCAAGCATATCTAGCAGGAGTAACCATTGCTGGGTACGTTTGCAAGTCAACTAAACAGCATAGTATTATAACCGCTTGATACCAATTTCTTTGATCAATTTGCGGTCTGCTTTGCACAAGCAGAGCTCAATACTAATACTGCTCACTCTGTTGAGTGACTAGTTTGAACATATATGCAAGATATGAAGTCTGATAGCATTAAAGCCCAACTCTCATAGATATTGTCAGTCGTACCAAGGAAGACCTTAGGTCTTGCAGGTACTCTACCTTTGTATAATAGTGTGTGGTGATAAGATGATTGACGATCCAAACCCATTCAGGCCCGTCTCTTCAACCACCAAACATCAACAGAATAACAGGAATAGATGCGTGAACAGCTACAGTCTGGACCATACCACTGCTTGATGCATTGACTTATCCATAACCGTAGACAATCACTTACCTCCCCATCAACTACTGATGGTTGCTTCTCTCAATTCAGCAACTACACTCACCACATATAACACAATAAATCTGGTTGTGATCTAAAACCTCTTTTTCTGAAAATTAGACTAAGTCCGTGTCTATTTTTGACACCCAATAACTTTTGAACCATAAGGTCAATCGCGATCATGTTTTTCGGGGTAATATCCCAGTAGTGCCGACTATCGCATGCGCTTATTAATGACCTAAATTACTAAACGCAAGTGGCCTAAAATCGCGCCAATTCGAACATTCTCATTGCTTTTATGGGCTCAACCATTAAAGGCGATTTCCTCTGGTACCAACAGCACGAACTCGATCAAAATTACGCAATCATTAGTTGACCTAATGCTGATAATGTCCAAAAGATTTGGTACCGTGAATCGACCTCGTTCTTCCGTTATAATGAGTCATCATCGAAAATCCAGGGGTATGCAAAAAATTTAACATGTAAGTCAATGGAAAAAGTTAAAGTTCGGTTTTTTCCAGGGGTATGCAAAAATTTTTCAGTTTTAAATCAAAACAAGGTTAACTAGCTAAAACCTCGCTAAAATCACCAAAACAGCCCTTTTTTCCATTTTACACCATTTAACATGTAATTCAATGGAAAAAGTTAAAGTTCGGATTTTTCCAGGGGTATGCAAAAAAATTTAACATGTAAGTCAATGGAAAAAGTTAAAGTTCGGTTTTTTCCAGGGGTATGCAAAAATTTTTCAGTTTTAAATCAAAACAAGGTTAACTAGCTAAAACCTCGCTAAAATCACCAAAACAGCCCTTTTTTCCATTTTACACCATTTAACATGTAATTCAATGGAAAAAGTTAAAGTTCGGATTTTTCCAGGGGTATGCAAAAAAATTTAACATGTAAGTCAATGGAAAAAGTTAAAGTTCGGTTTTTTCCAGGGGTATGCAAAAAATTTTTCGATTTTAAATCACAACAAGACTAACTAACTAAAACCTGCTAAAAGCTAAAAACCTGGCTAAAATCACAAAAACAGCACTTTTTCGCATTTTGAACCATATAAATCATGTAAAAAATTTAACATGTAAGTCTATGTAAAAAGTTAAA